>NC_092858.1:134464484-134543283 GCF_032062135.1 Pyxicephalus adspersus
GAGTGAGGTTAACTATTCTATTCCTCTGGGTAATACAATCTTTACAAATGAACAGAACAAAATCACTTTTTTTTCCAGATCATTTATGCTTCATGAATATATTGTATATGTACTTTGTATATATAAACTATATATGTTTAAAAAAATATAAAAAATATCTAATTTGACCCATAATTGCCTGTGACCCACGCGAGGGGCTATCTTTACGTCACAGCCATTGTGGAGCTTTATGGGGTTTCATTTCATGTTAATCCTGTATGGACTTTGAAATGAATGCAGGTTTGTAGAATGATATAAAACTTTTTGTGATAAATTATTTGAACTATATCCTCTAAAATGATTTGCAGTATTATTAAGCATAACCTTTACACCGCTGTACCAGTGCGTAATCATTCCCTCAAACCCAGCAGCCTAGTTAAAAATCCCGGATGGCTACCAAATGTTTGTGTCCAGGGGGAGTTAATGGGACCTCTGACATCAGTAGGACAGAATTTTTTTTTTGGTTTTCTGAACGTCCAATTCGGTCAGTCCAATCTGCATACAACACATACTGATGACCCCAGTTGTAATTTTTCCTAGGCAGATGCTTTGTTTACACATTTGGGTCTGTTTTTCTTAAATGCTAAAAGAGGGAGCATAGAGTAGCAACAGGGTAGCACCAACAAACGATTTAAAAAAATAATGTAAGCATGGAGATTTTAATAATAACAAGATGGAAATATAGATTGTACTGCTAGTTACAATTTTGAATGCTTTAATTTACTACAAAGGTGCAGTTGACCATTATTTTTACTTGTTAACTTTGCCTAATAAAAGGAATGTTTTAAAATCAAAAGATATAACCAAGGCAGCCATAGGTTTAACTTTATAGGAATAATTCACATACCATTGGTTTTACATACACTATAATGATTGATTTAATTGAAATGGCACATTCCTAATCATAGAGACCCTTGGCATTGTTGGCTGGCCACTATTGGGTCGAACAATCAATTAGATTAAAAAAAAAAACATTATATTGCTTTTTGTTTTTCTTCTTTCAATTCACAAAACACTCTACATATAGCTTGCAATCAACACTATCACAAAGTTTTAGGTACCTTAAAGGATTGTTCACACCATTGTGCTAGGGTATCTTATTGGTTTGCTATGGTGAAATTCATTCAAAATGGCACACCAACATACCTACCTTGTGACACTTGCTTACATACAATGCAGCATGGTGTTTGTTATTGTGCATTATGTTTAGCAGACTTACAAACATGCACATAAAAGTGTGATGCAATAAGCATCGGGCTGGTGTGAATAGGCCCTTAGATTTGCCAACAGCCATATAATTTAAATGGATTGTTTTGGGAGGTCATCCAAACAATTTGGAAAGCCTATTTACTTGAGAAATCTATCTGAAAAAAAAAAATCTGTGTGCTTGTCAGAAATCTTTAATTGCATTGATAAGAGGGATGTCAATACTGCCTTTCTGTAAAGGTGCAAGCCCTGAGACTGTCATTATTGTAACTTTTTTGAAACTTGATCAGTCAGGTAGTCACCAAGATGCTTGGACATTAAAGATGGTTTCAGAAGTGGTAACCTTTCTTTGCTTGATCCAATACATATACAATATTTATAGTATGTGTAGGTAAGGGTAGGCTATAATTAAATCTAGACTACAGAAATTTCAGACATTATTAATTTGTTTTTTAGTCCTGGCTGGTTAATAACAGGTACTATCTAAATGATACCCACTTGCAATGCCATTAAAGGCACCCTGGCATGCAAAGTTTCAAAAATGAGGCATATTTGCAGGCTATATCATTTATTAAACAACTTATAAAGTGCATTTATGATAAAAAAAATATCTATTCTTATCCAAATAAAAAAGTTGTCAGTGTTTAAATTATCTTGTTCATGTGTACAGCATTACTAAACTAGATCATTGTATGAATTATTCAGATCAGGGAGTTCTCTTGTAACTTATCTTTTTATATTTAAATCTTTTATTATTCTCATCAGCAAATAGTTCTAAGAATTGAAATGTTAATGTAACAAACTATTCATAAATATTTTTAACTCAAAGAATAGGACATATTTTTAAAGCACTTAGAATAATATATAAAAAAAAAAAAACTTGACGTTACTGAATCATTTAAATAGATCAGAGCAATTTCTTGAAGATGGGAATAAATCAAGACTGGTTTAATAAAAGAAAAAGTAATTTATATCATCAATAATTGTAACATTATTTAGTAGATTTTTAAACTATTTACAGTGGGAATGTTACTTTCTTTGGACAAAACACCCTTACAAGTGTATTCTTTCTGTGTGAATGGGTAATTTTAATTACTTAAACAAGCTCAGACAATCAGTTGACTACTTTCGGGTGCTCAATTTCAACCACTTTGTACTTGGGAGTAGTAAGAAGGAGGTATTGACATGCAATCATGAGCACTTGCTAAACACTCTAGCTCTTTCACTACTCCAATGACCTACTAAGTACTTCCTCACTTATAACCTCTACCCACACACAGATCCAAGACCTTTCTAGAGCTTCCTCAACTTTCTGAATGGTCTTCCAGGTCCGATTCAGCTTGCTCCTACTGCTACTGCTAATTTAAAAGAGCACATAAAACCCATCTTTTCAAACTTTCCTACCTTTCTGTCTCTTAAAACCTTTGCTACTCACCCACCAATCCATATCCCTTCTCCTATCGTGTGCCACATTTTGGATTGTAAGCTCTTCTGAGCAGAGTCCTTGCCCCCTTTTTTCTTTGTTTGTATCTGTCTGTCATTTGCAACCCCCGTTTAATGCACAGAGAGCTGTGTTATATGTTGGCACTATATAAATTCTGGTTAATCATAATAATAATAAAAAAACACAACAGTAAATGTTTGTGATTCTCATGCCACATGTCACAAAGGATCATGGGTCATCTGCCAACAGAACACTTTCAACTTATTTCCAAATTCTTGCAACTGATTGCTAATGGAGTTGGAAAGAATTTCCATTCAAGTCTATAGAAGCAGTTAAAGCTTCTGAAAAATTTCACCTAAACTGTACCATTTCATACAAGCAAAATGCAAACACATGCAAAAAAGTTGGAGTTGCAACCAATCCAATTCATTCCACTAATAACGATGGGCCCCGGGGCAGTCAAGTACTGGTTGACAGTAATGAACAATCATGGTTTAAAAAAGCGCTCATCTGACTGTGGCTCTAACTAGTCTTTGGAGATATTTGCCAAAGCGTATGATGTTTTTGTATGTAGGAATGTAAAACCCAATTAAAGCAGGTAAGAAGGAGGTTAACTGAAAGGAAAATATGCCTGTCAATTATTTCTGAAACATTTCAGAAGTATCTCAAACTGATATTAAATTGCCATTGACACAAGCCTAAAGGCATACAAAACAGACTCTTATAGAGCGAAGGATAAATGACGATGGGTTTGAGCAGGTGCAGTGATCAGTACAACTAAACTCTGGTGCTTATTGGACTGCACAATCATATTTAGATATGCAAGATAAACAGAAAAATAAAGGTAAGAGTATAAAAACTGAATTTGGTATAGTAACTGAATATTCATTCATTTATATTATTTTTGCAATAAATTAAATATAACCCTGCAAACAATTCCATATTAAATTGTGAAAACATTCAGAAAACAGGTAATATGTTTAAAGTAGTGCACCATGATATTCCTGTCCCATTAGCTTTAAGGTACCAATGTTTTGAAGCTTGTCATTCATTTTTACTGGGTGCATTAAACGTGGCTGAGGCACTTGAAAATTGCATGTATTGCTTTCAAATCAATTTTTTCTGGAAACATTAGTCATATTTCTCAAGATTAAAGTAGATAAGAGATAACCTACTATAATAAAGGAAAAATTAAAAGCACATTTTTACTACATTTTAGGTTTGAATGTATCTTTTTTTTGGCATTATCACTGACTTGAAAATGGAAAAATGGAAATTCTGATGCATTTTTCCAGATTAGGTAACAAGACTTTCTATGTCACATTGAGGCATACTAATCTTTGTGTTTTGATAATGCAAATCCTTTACCGCATATCAATACTTGTGAAAATGGAATGTTGTGACTCATGTTGCAAGGTTTTATTGAATACTCTTACTTTCAACCAGTCCATTGCTTCCAGCCCTGTTAAAACCCAGTGTCTGTTGTAGGGGGCTATTAACACAATGGATCGTGTGGATGGGTCCCAAAAATGTTACCATATTTTCAATTTACAATTGTTTCCATTGGCCACCAACAACCAGGTATAAATAATACTTTGGGAATTTATGTTAAACCAATGCAAGAAACTGTTATCAAGTATTGCAGAGCATTTTTACCATATAATTTTACAAAAATTTATCTTTGTACATATATTTATATACACTCCAATAATTAATTCTGCAAGGGAATTTGTCTTGGTTACAAACATCGGGAAATTTAATCTATACAACCATATATTACATGCTACCAATGAAGATCATTAATAAGATATATAGCACTCTGAAGGGCATCTGATGACATGACAGAGCCCCCCTCTGCTATTAATTCTAGGGGTCTTTAAGATGCATAATGCAAAAATCAATCAGGCAATTAGTGTCTAGGTTCATTTAAAAGACTGACTGCTACAATATATGGACATACACATTTGCATTGTGTGACTTAAGAGATTAAATGTAATTTTTTTGGTACTATCATATCATGTTGTTTACAAACACACATCAACTGAACTGCAGCATGTCCTTCTAATTTGGTTTCCATTTTATACATTTGAGAAACTACCAATAGCTCCCACCAGTCTTAGATATTTACTGAACATTTTTGATGCATTATCGTCAGTGTTCCTAAAATTTTATTGATACCAATACCTAAGTTTTTATACTAGGGGTAAATTTCACATCAATAATTAATTAATAAAATCTCAGGGAGCAATGTTCATATAAAACATATAGAAAAAGGCATGCCGACGCTTCAATGTGTAATAAATGCCTTCTTCAGGACATGCTTAGCTTTTCTCTCACTTCTGTATCACAGATTGAGTAGCATTCCTGTCCCTGACTACTATTAACAATTGGTAACCTATTTTTTGTTTTAAACCACAACAATCATTGTAAGCTTTTTTAGCCCCAGTCTATCTTCTCCAGTCGTGGAGAACTTTATTAAATCAGGGCCCATGTGACTTTGCCTGTTTTTTAAGGTGCAAATATAGTTTTTGCTGCACATTTTATATGCTTACCTAAATTTCACATATAAAAAAGAGTTTTGTTCCACTTTATTATCTTTCATGGACCCATCCTTAAGTTTTAGAGATGGTGTGCTGGCATGTCCACCTTCAATGTGATGGCCTCTTTGAAGATTAGTGAAGATTGAAGATGGCATTAAAGGAATAAAAAAAATAGCATGAGCTCTGTGGATTTTAGGACGGCCATAAGCCTAAATCTAGAGATACCGTAGGTTTGAGTAGACAATTCTAGACTGCTGCTTTGATTTCTAATTTCAAGTTAAGTGCTTTGAACATGTGACAGGTTTAAAAAAGACTAAGAAATTTACGGGAACTATTAAGTGGGAATCTGTCCAAAATTAATTTCAGCTTTGGGTATTTCTTAACTCCATCCTTGCGCTTTTCCTGTGAAATATTTCACTTGGATTAATGATGACAAGTGGTGTCACTGCAACCTTTGGCCGTGATATTCTATTCAGGATGAGTAAATGTTTTATAAGCTAGATTTTATAAAAATAAATAACATCATATTGTGAAATCTGTGTCTTCAGCTACAGAACCCAGTACGGTCTTGTCTTAAAGGTTTTTAGAAATATAAAATATTTAAATATCTGTAGCTTGGCAACAGTTCTTTTTTAAATCAAATTAAAGCTCTGGCAAACTTACCTCCCAGTTGGAAACAAGGCAATATGAGGTGTCTGGTGTTAATGAGGACCTCTCCAGGCACATAAGGAATATAAAACCCTTTTTCATAGTGCTGTTCAAGGGTTGTACCTGGTGTATCTAATATAATAAAAAGCTTCATAGAGTTGTGGACAAGTTCAAGGACAATATAATTTGGCAGAGATGAGCAGACTTCAGGTCCACTCAAACAGATATGAGAGTTGATTTACTAAAGAAATGTAGGCTGTTCACTTAGCAGATTTAAAAATCACCTTGCAAGGGAAGTATCACATAGCTCAATAAATTCAGTATAAAAAACATTTTAAAGAACAGCAAATCACATGCAAGGAAACCTAAAAACAAGATTTTTGTTGCACAGGATTGGATCAATAAAGTCAGAAGAACTTCACCTCATTCACTTTGCATAGCAAACATCAGCATGTAGTAAATACACCCTATAAACTTGTGCAAATCATATTTGTTTATCCTGATCTGCACAAATGTACTTTGAATGTACAATTTTGATTATTTCCTAGCTCATCACGATTTGTGCCTGCTCATCACTAGGTGAGAAACATCATAAAACAAAGTCATATGTAAATGTGTATCTGCTTATACAGATGAATAGACTCACTTATTGAGAGTTTTATCTTTGCAGTAAATAAACTATTTTTCTCTAGTATTTTGTGTCAATGCCTGTACTCACTGTAGTTTTATTAGTTGTAGAGACATGTGGCCAATATAACAATTACGCAGCAGTAAAAATACAGCTTCATTTCAGCTGCGGATTTATTACATATTCTCCCAAAAACTCATAACGTTATATGAGCAATTTCATAGCAAGATATATAAACTTATTTTGAAAATGGCTCAACAAAAATGAATCAATAACTTGATGAGCCTACTTTTTTTGTCTGGGTATTTTATGCCTACACTATATGCTACATTAATGCAAAACAAATATTAACTAATGAATTATAACCCATATAGAACATTGACAAAAGTCCCCCCTCAACCACCAAAAAGAAAGCAATTTTACATGAACTATATTATCTGAAATATATTTTTTTGCTTTCCTTAGCATAAGTTCTCAAGCATTTGCCCTTTTATATAATTATAAGGAGATAAATGTGAAAGATGAAAAGTTTAACTGTATGTCAAATCATTAAACCTCCTTAGAGAGGTTATAATAAGGATGATACTTAAGCTATTCAATTAAATTTAATTTGCTTTTTTCCAATTAGCACTTAAAAACTCCCAGTGTTATGTGCGAGAACATTTACAATTTGTCAAAACATGCACACATATAAATTATATGTAGATATGTATATATAATACATCCCCTTCATAAGGTTACCTATATGTTGTAATATTAGATGATGCTTATGCATCCTGAACAAAACCAAATTTAAAATACATATATCTCAAATAAACACCACCTAACAATATCCTAACATCTTTCAGGTGGGAGTAAGTCTAACTATACACAAACAAAACATTTTATGGACAAATATTAAAGGTGCATCAACCATCGCTCATCCCTCAACCATCTTCTTTTATTGTGCTATTATTAGTTTTCCTCTTTTATTGGGGGAGATTCTGAGCTGAATCCTGATGTTTGCAACAGATGTAGAAGGACAGGAAATGATAGAGTATTATAGGTGGGTGATACTGCAACCCTGGATTGGCTTTCTTAAAATCATTTGCTATCATTTGTCAAATGTTTTCAATCCTGAACCAGAATAATTGCAGTTTTTCTGGATCACACAGGTTCACCCTGGATAGTCTGTTTTCCAGACTTGGAGAGTTTTGATAAATCAGGCCCAACTAACTTATGGGCATCCATTTTACAGGTTTAAATCCCCTGCTCTTTTATGTTAAGTAAAAATTCTGTTGTTTGTTTTTTCTTCAGTGCAACAACTTTAAAAAAAAAATGGTTGCAGCACCGCCTAGGCGATCGAGAATGATGCAAATCCTCCCAGGAGACATACGTCACACATCCCGGGAGGCTCTTTGGTGCTCCATCTGTGCATGCCCGTCTCAGGCAACACCAGAAGGAGCCTTTTCATGAAAAAAGAAAAAAATTGCCTATCTCATGCATGCCCAGTGAGATCGGCATTTTTTATCTAGCCTATGTCACCTGATCTCGCGCCTGGGTCGGGTGACATAGGTAGAAGAACCAGGAAAAAGAGAAGATGGCGTCACCTGGATCGCCGGCCCGAAGACAGATGCCAGGACGACGCGTGACCCAATGGAAGAGACCTTAGGACCGATCGACAGTCCTGCTGGATTAAAAGTAAGTGGATTTTTTTTTGTTTTGGGGGACTTTTGAGTTTAATTCCTCTTTAGAATCTTATATTCAATGGACTTTTTTCATACATTTAAATGTAGGTATATAGGATAGGGAATTACTTACATTCCTTTATAACTTTTATGCCAGAAATATTCCCAGCATTTCCTTTTATTTGGTAAATGTACACATTGGGATGAATGATCAAAAACTTGTTGAAAAATGAATTCTTGTGAGATTTTAAAATTACAGTCCTAAAAGCAACGGAGAGGAGCTGGTAATCTAAACACCACCAGAAGGCAAGGGGAAAGCAATGACTGTGAGATAAGCTTCATGATATTTTTTACTTAAATGACCTCAGGCAGTTTAAATACAGACATACTTTTAATAGGTAAGGTTGGGTTTTCACACCTACTATCTAGGGTGGCATTTCTTAACCAGGGTTGTAGGGAACCCTGGGATTCCTCCAGAGGTTGCTAGGGGTTCCTTGAGTAGAAGTTTATGATTCTCAGGTCAATTTAAAAGAATCCAATAATATTTTTGGCTATCTATAGGGGTAACATTTTTCCCAGCCAGGTAACTAATGTACTGTGGCGTAGATATAGAAATTATAGCAGGGGTTCTCTGAAAACCTCAAAGGTATTTTAAGGGGTTCCCAATGTTAAAAAGGTTGAGAAACACTGATCTAGTGTATTTGTTGGAAGCCATGAGAAAGGCTGTATTAAATATTTAGAGCAGCATATATGCAAAGGTTCTTTTGGATGGCATGTTATGAGGGGAGTCAACCTATCATAAAGAATTGTAATTTTTTGTCAATATAATCCACTACCGCATAATGTCAATCTTTGGACAGCATTTTCTGTTTTTCCCTGATTACTTATGCAGTCTCTCCTCTCACTTTCTGAGTAGTTTCCCCAATGTACAGTTGACTTCATGGACATGTGAGAAGATACACAACTTAAGTGCTTTGACTGGTAAAGTAATGATGAATTTTAAACTCCCTGGTTAGCTATGAATGTCAAAAGGAACGTTCAGTACAAGATAAACAAGTAAAACCACAGTGACGTCTAGGACCCAGATGTGTCATCTTTTTTTTCTCCTTAAACTTCTAAAATCAACTCTAGTTACCCATGCTCCTAAATGTTTTATTGAGCCTTTATTTTATCTGTGGAAAAACTGTGTCTTAATTTTTTCATTTAACAGCATGGTTTTAGCAGAAAATTAGTATGCGTTTATTTATAACATGAAACATTTTTATATCATTATTTTAACTCACTCTCATGCATGACTTTTATTCTTTCTATCATTTGCTACACATATAAATCTTATATATTCAAATAATATTCTAATACATAAAACAACCATAATGCAACTGTCTAGCCTACTTTTTTTATATATTCAAATTATTTAAAAGACTCAATCTTCCTTACTAAGTTTGTGTACATTATATATACCTTCTCACTATATCTCACTGGGAATTATCAGTGCAAAGTTGTATTTGTAGCAACCACCTGCTATTTGCTGTATTAACAATTCTGTTTAAAGCTGGCCACACTCACAATAATGACATTCTCCACCTACATAGACTATTCACTAACCAACAACTTCAAGCTGTGGAATTGTTACGTCCACTACACCATGCATTAAAAATACACATGGAAACTCTCTGGGAAAAATAAATACATTATTGTGTACAGAAAATATATTATGCGGGTGTAAATACTAGAGGTTACTGAACATGGACTTCACTAACAAATGTGGAATATGTAAAATCATTACACGGACATTTTATACATGCATCATTTCCTTCACTATGGCCTTAAATAATATAAAAAAACTTCAAATACTACTGTCATAATGCCATTTACTGCCATTCATATACCATAGTGCATTTACAATGCCAATTATAAATGTTCATTTAGTGGTCAATAACTATAACCTAAAATTATCTTTACATGGAGCAGTGTTTATTAGTATTGTTGGAGACATAAATAAAAAAGATCAAGTTTATCACCCCCCTTCACATCTGGTTTATTAGAGATTGAAAAAAGACATCAAGTTCAACCACTTGAGAAAAAAACATATCCCAGGTATAAAACCCTATGGACATAGTTGGGCCAGAGGAAATTAAAAAAAAAACCCTGGTACCATTTGCTTCAACAGGGAAAAACAAACCCTTCCTCATTTAACGGCCTCTGCTATCTTTACTTTAAAGCCTTAATACCCAGGTATATGTTGTGCTTCTAAAAAGCATCCAGCTTTTTCCTATGGCTCCTGAGGGAGCCGATTTCACATTTTCACAGATCTTACAGTGAAGAATCCCTTCCTTATCCGGAGATTAAACTTATTTTACTCCAGACGCAAAGAGTGCCCTCTTGTTCTTTGTAATGATCTCAAAGTAAATAATTGTGAAGGGTGTTCTCTTTATGGTCCATTTATATAATTACACAGGGTGATTCAGTTCAGCTAATCTCTCGTCATAACTGAGCTCCTCCATTCCTTTTATTAGTTTATTTGCCCTTCTCTGCACAATGTCCTTTTTGTGAACTGGTGCCCAAAACTTGACTGCATATTCTGACCAATGCTTTGTACAGGGGCAGGATAATGTCTCCATCTCTGCAGTCTATTCCTCTTTTAATACAAGAAATTATTTTGCTAGCTTTAGATATTGCAGCTTGGCATTACATGCTGTTATTCAGTCTATGATCTACCAGAACCCCCAGATTCTTTTCTATTTCTGATTCCCCCAAATGCATTCCCCCCTAGACAGTATGCAGCATGCATGTTGTTAGCTCCCAAGTGCATTACTTTACATTTATCTATATTAAATGTCATTTGCCACTTGGCTGCCCAATCAAACAGTACATCCAGGTCTGCTTGTAGATTATAGACATCCTGTATGGACCTAATAAAAAGATTCTGAAAGATTATTCCCCTTCTGATCACTCATGTGCCATTCATACCGGTATTCCCCTTCTGATCACTCATGTGCCATTCAAACTCCCTTTCTGATCACTCTGTGCCATTCAAATTCCCATTCTTATCACTCTGTGCCGTTCTTGCCTTTTTTTTCCACTGTACGGCAGTTAGGGCAGGGATCAGCAGGGGGCGCTGTGCCGGCTTCTTTCGCTCTGCACTGCAGCCAGGAGGAGACACACGCTGCAGCCAGTGAGGAGAGGTGACACACGCTGCAGCCAGGGAGGAGAGGAGACACACGCAGGATCGGGTATCGGGTGAGTATCTTATTTTAATTATTTTATAACACATTTGTCGTATAAGAGGCACCAACTTTTCCCCCCCAGTTTTGGGGAAGAAAAAGTGCATCTTATACGGCAAAAAATACGGTAGTCTACTTATAAAACATTGAATCTATCATTACCCTTTCTCTAGTTGAGAATGCAGATTTACATGAGGTGAATATTTAAATTTTAAGTCGTACAAAATCAATTACAAAAATGTAATTATACTATAAGCCTTTTTCAGAAGTAGCTGTAGTGTTTTAAGTATCCCTACTTGTATTGTACGTTTACTGGCCCTTTAACTAAAGATATTTGTTGGCAAAGTCAATGTTGTCACTTTTTACTCAATAGTGACAGTAGCTTGACATCATTCAACTATTATTACTCTGGGTCTTTTATTCCTAGAAAAGATGATAAACATTAAAATGGCTTTAAAAATGACATAGGTGACTCAAGAGATAAATCTGCTCATGAGCATAAAGTCTTCCTTTTTGTGTCTGTTTGGCACTGAACCAAACACTGTGAAGGGAATGACTCCTTCAACCCTTTGTAATGGAGTAAGAGGAGAAAATCAATGACTGTTAACTTATGTTGCAGGTTCTGTAAAATGCACTTGAAAAAAGTTTTTTTGTGTGCTTTAGTATTCCTTGTTGATATCAGTATCTGACCAGTATGTGTATAGAATCTCTTTCACAAAGATAAACTGCTATAGTAATGTGGTGACACATATCCTAAGTTTGCAGTTTGTATTGATTTCCTATTTAATTAATCAAACAACAAGTTAAAAACTTGCTTTAATATATAAGCATATTGTTAATTACACTATTTTGGGCCTACTTAAACGTTTTGAATTAAATACATTTCCCTTATTAATGAGAGCTATTATTACCAAATCTTATTAGTTATACTCATAATTTATATCATAGATTAAATGCAATTTTTTGGCAAATAGAAAAATTTCATTTAAACTTGAAATGTATTACCATATCTGAACCATTTAAATAGGGGTAAAGATGCAGTGTAATTATGTTTTATTTGCTAAAAACCGATTTCTCCTATTTCACTACATTTTTCTGTCTCTTTAAAAAAATGACTTTAGAAAATGAATGCTACTATTTATTGCTCATAAAATTCAAAGTAAAGTTAAGAAGCAAAAGAAAATGATAGTTTTTAGGTCCAGTGAAACTAAAAGTTTTTTTGATGATATTAACAGATCGGCCCCCTTTAGGGAAATATAGTTTTAGAAAATAAAAGGACTATGTCACCTTGCTCATGGAAGGCAAAGTATTTAGACAATAGATGCTCTTTACGCTCCCTGCTAGCATTCTCTTGGTACACTACCTACCGGTAGTTCTTCCCGGAAAAAAGAAACATGTTACCCTCTCCCATGTTAGTTACTAGCACTGTTGCTTGACTAAAGGAGTCACATCACTGCAATAAATGAAGCTGCAAGGAAGCAAATGCAAGGTAAGCCTAAATCATCTGGGTGAGACATTGCAGGGACATTGGATCTTTGCCTGCTTTGGTTTCACCTCCATTAGCTATGCATCAACTAATCTATACTTTAAAGTAAGATCTAATCTAAGTTTTAACATTGGGGACCCTGCCATCAATCTTCTTGTTCAGGCACTTTCTATTATAGGATCAAAATGTTCCTCTAGTGGTTCCTCTGTGTTGAGAGATTGCATGCCAACAATACATTTTGCTGCCGTGATATGTTCTTAACAGAAGATCAGTCCAGAACAATAAGGTGCAGCTGATGTTGGTGTGTGTATGTAAGTTTGTAGACAGAAACGTGACTGAAATAAACCAATGGAGATCAGCAATGCTGAAAAAAGTATAAAAAAAGCATTTTTGGGGGAAAATCATGCTAATTGTTTATAATTACCTGTACTTAAGTAATCTGTATACACTCTAGTTAACATTAAGGTCAACTTTAACAAAAGAGGCACCCTAATATCACTCCACACAGACCCATTCATTCACTAGCTCATTATATATAACACATTATAAATATTACACCTTCAAAACATTTTTGTTAGTGCAAACTTCACAAACTTTGCTTATCACTATCCAAACAATCTCTTAAAATAATAAAGCAACTTCTTTTTAAAAAAAAAGTTAAAAAAAGTTCTGATTAAAATGGGGTGACCCTTAGCAAACAGATATCGCTTCTCATCTCATCCCATTAGACAGAGATATAAAACAGAATAACTGATTAGTAATTATACGGTCAGTCAACTTTTGAAGTTGTTTTTACCATTTTAGAATTATTCTAACTTTTTTTTTTGTTTGTGTTTTTTCAATTATAGACAATTTTACATCTTTTGTAAATCAGTCAAGCTTTCTATTTAAGTGGGTTAACATGGCATTAAAACAAATATGGTAAGAAACACAAAATAGACAGTGGCTGTTAATCAAGGGTGATTTATAAATGTCATCAGTGCATTACATCGCTCATTACTTTTGTTTTGCAGACTTGCAGTGTAAGGTCTGCAATACTCATTTGCATGCATCACACACTTTCTGTATTTTAAGCTGTCATCTGGGCCAGAAAAAGTTTATGGTACTTTCTATGCGTATTGTACAATCAGCATTACACTGCAGTGACAGCGCTTCTATTGCTTCATCCCAAAGTACAGGTTTTGTTGATTGATCAATTAAAATTTTATGCATGGTTCATAAATGTCTGCTATTATTGAGAGCTCTGGCCATTTATATAATGTACAGTGCTGCTTAATTAAAAGTCTTGTTTTTGCCAGAATGGAGGCTGACAAATAGCAGAGAAATTTTAAAACCCTCTAATATAGTGTGGCAATTGCAGAATGGAGATTTTATTTTATTGCAGTATTTAGTAATGGCCTACTTTAAAGGATCGCTAATTTTAACAGATCCACAAGAAGAAATATTTAACTTAAAAATTCAGATAATATTAGGCAGTGCACACTATAGGATGATGTGCAGTAACCTGAAGCAAGTTCACTTTACTGTCAGATCTGCCATAACACCGCCAGAACAAGTTTCAGCCAAGCCTTGATTATTTAAAAACCTGGGCTCACCTATTCCTACCTTCATAGGTTTACTTTTTGACCATTTATTCCACTTGCCACAGGATTTGGAACCAGAGTCCTAACCTATAGAAGCAGGAGAAAAGTATCTAGCAGAGTAGACTGAACACTTTTGGTGCTTATATTGAGAAAGTACTCAATATGCAAGTGCCGGGGCTGCTGCTATGTAGGGATAGGAGAACACCATCATAAGCGCTGTGGTCATACATGTCAAGTAAATGTAATACTTAAAGTACATACCAACAACAAAAAATAAACTTAGGGCAACAACAGCAATGAATCAGGAGATTTTAGTTTTTCTGACCTGCTTCCACTGCTAAATCTATATGATGTAACTGTTGATGGTGACCATGAACATTGTGGTCCCCACTTGATGCTACAATATACAGTTTGCCGATCATTAAGGTTTTTAAAAATTATCTGAAATATAGGGCCTGAGTTATAAAGTTCTGCAAGATTGGAAAAGATAGGCTATCGTTGATTGTCAATGGGTGGTATCCTGGGAGATCTAGCAAATCTGGAATTGATCTGGTCCAGGACTGAAAATATTAATTAATAGTAAATAGTAAAAGCCAACTAATAGTAAATGATTTTTTGAAGAAAGCCATTCCAAGTGGATCACTCAGGTACTCCTTGATGGTCTATCTTCTCCAGTCTTTGGGAGCATTAAAAAATCAGTCCCGTAGTGTACTTTTGTAATATGAATGCTTAGATCCAGAAACCAACATAGAAATGAAAAGTAAAGAAGCATAGGGATAGGATCCTTTAGAACCTTGATATATTCAGAAGCCTTGCAGATACATATTCAAATTTACATAAAGCCTTCTGCCCCCTTTCTATATATTAGTTGTTAGGAAAGATAGCTTTGTTTTTCTCAAATTTTAGTATGACAATTTAGCCCAATATAAAGGCTTTGGAATGGATGCTATTGGCAAAAAAAATTGTATTTGCCTTTGTATACTATTTGTTAGCATTATGATCATTGATCCATATGCATATGAAAAAAAATCAGACAGCTTCAGATCATCTTTCAATGTACATGCTATCAGTCAAGTGTTGCTGTACTAGGTGCAGTAAATGAAAATGAAATCCTTAAAACCACGAGAAACTGTGATGAAAATACTCTGTCAGGTAATTCTGTTTAATGGAGTGTAAACCACACTCTACTGACTGCTTAATTTACCGTTATTGGTGTTACATGGATGCCTTTATTCAATGATGTGGCAAATATGTATATATGAAACTATTTCTGAAGACACACAATAGTACAGCAGTTGTATTAAATAAAATGTAACTGAATATATACACAAAAAATATTAGCATTTCCAGCTCTCTATCACCCAAAAATTGGAACCCAATACACATGTGTAGGTCTGTTCACACATAGTTGTATAGACATCCAATTTAACTTCTTTCAAGAAGAGTAAAGAAAAACAGAGACCGGTCACAGTGAAAAACTTCACTTTATGTGTTCATATGCATGTACTGAGTAGACTGCCATTATGGCTCCAGGTGGGTTCTCAGAGTAAAAAGAGGAATTAAGAATTAGGACTTCATTGGCCCTAGGCAAGCAAGGAACTAAAACCTGACACCTCATGTAATGTGAGGTAGGAAACTATATGATGGTAGGGTTAGGCTGGAGAAATACATTGATTTTTTTTTTGTAGCATTTATATAAATAAGGTAAGGTAAGGTAAGGTAAAAAAAAAGCCCTGGGTAATCTTTGGGTCTCTGGAGTCTTAGATAACGTAGGGCTATGCCCCCCCCCCCCCCCCCCAGTGTGATGGTGCTCATTGGCCTTAGTCTATTGCATGAGTCAGGTGCTCCAAAAAGTATCCAAAAGTGGCTCCTAGTGCTGAATGGAGCAGAGGTGTCATAAAAGCACTTTTTGCATTGATGGTAAAAACACAGGTGTATGTTAAAGTCTCTTCTCAAACAGAAATAAGAACAAAACCACAGGCTTGAAAATGATGGCGCTTCAGTCGAATTCATGCTCTGCATTTTTACAGAACTATGGACAAATTCGCAAGATTTCTTCCCATCCAAAAGCCCTGAAGTTAGACAATTGCTTGTTTTTAATATTAAGTCAAAAATAATATTACGTACAGACTTTGATCAAATGTGTTTAAAAAAATAATACCTGACTTTAAACTAAACAGATACAGACTTAACAAGTAAAAGATCACATTCTGTGTGATGATTTAATCATTTCTCATCCTTAGCAGGAGGAAAACATTTCTTATAAAATTATTCATTTCAAATGCCTTAAGCAAGATGAGCAGTCTGATAACAACTCTCATGGCACTTGCTTGTGGTGCTTATAGATAAGTAATGGAATACACTTTGTTAAAACAGATGTATCGCATGCAGCTAACTTTTGCACATGAACTTGAATACTTTCATGGTAGAGCTCCAGCCTTTTCTGTTTTGTACAGACTAGGGAATGGCTACTACCGCTGGTGGTATCATGCAAATAGGTAACCACTCCTTGATTATCAATTATGCCAACCCTTTGTATGGTAACAATGGAGGAGGAATGAAAAAGATGTGTTTAGAGTGGCACGCATGTTAGAAAAATAATTTTCAGTCAGTTAACATAAAAATATTTAAAATACATTAGTGTAAATAGCTTAATAGCATCTTTTGTCACTAAAAGTTCATAAACAAATAATAGAATATTGAGTCCTGTGGGTTTCAATCACAAGGTCCCAACACGTTTCACAGGGTATTCTGTTTCTTCAGGGGAATAATTCTGTTTAGCAGGACTCGTAGGTTTTACCAGGTTTGGTGCTTTACTTGCATTGGACTAAAGTATACAGGGACCGACTTCCACAGAGTAAAAAATTAATTAAAGTAAATATTATTTAATGTCACTCAGAAGTTGTACTAGAAACATGTTCCCATTAGAGTACTTCGCCTTTCCTGGGGAAACCTTGATATTTGGGATTCGCTAACCATGTAAAGGAGAGGGACTGATTTTTCCTAACAATGAAACAAACAGCAATACAAAACCAATTGGACTCCAAGCCTTTCTTACAACTAACACTAAATAAAAAAATTCCTATTTATACATTTTAAGCTTTGCATATAGTGCCTTTCTGATAACAACTAAGAAAGGATTTCTTCTGATTTTGGCAAACATTTCCTCTACTAGTTTTTGTGTCATCAGGACAGTAAGGAGAAATTTTCCAAATTACATCTTTCTATCAAATACATTCATAGAACACATATTCTGACCCTTACAAAACCCCAAAAATTTGTACTTGAGTTCTACCTAAACCTTTATGGTAGGTGACTGTTAGGGTAATTTTTTTTGCTTATTTAAAACTGAGCATATTAGTGCTGCAAACCTCGCACAGGAACAAAAGCAACAGAATTTATGATATTCACAAATATATTTGTAAATTCTTTAGTACCGAGTTAGATTTATTAGCCACTGTATTGACATTCATGACTGGTTCCTATTGTTTTGTGTTATCATTTATTTTAGGCTAAGGACAGGCTGAACTTTTAGGCTAAGGAAGAATAGGAAATGGTTTATGATATATTCACTCCTGATTATTTTTTCCCAGATATCTAAGGATCTCTGAAGGTTTTACAGCATTTTATGCAATGAAGTTGACACTGATGTTTTCTGGCTCTATAAATCTAACTAATCACAGTCAGATCTAAGAATAATGCTTATATACAGCATTGTTTTATTCCCCTGGTGGTTTTCAGTCATGCTCTTTGGAGGCAGTAATGAATATAGTTGTTAAGGGAGTTTTCTCTATTTATATGTATTTAAGTGTTTGCCATAATCATTTTGTTTATTACATTTATTCCAATAACACATTTTATGCTTCTACTATGGATCTAGGTGATTAATACATTTGGGAGACCTTTACCTGCTAAATATATATTTGAAAACAAGGTTCTGGTGTAAAATTGTAATTTATATGTGTGAAGGACAAACTATAATCAACATTCTATATAGAGTAAACATATGATAGGAAGCTGTACAGAAATATTACATTATAAGAACAAGGTACATGCTATATCTTCTTCAAATAACCTTATTTCTTCAACTGAAGTTTTTTTTGCAAACAAAACTAACCACTAGTTCTCAGAAATCTGTAATCCCTTGACCACTTTAAACAAAGCCATGATTTAGTGGATCACATATGCCATTATCCTATAAAAATTAATTACCAGGGATCTTTATTTCTTTTCTGTCTTCTTACAGTGCATCATTTTATGTTACACTTTATAAACCTTTATTTTCCCTTTACTAGTCCTATTAACTCTTTACTAGTTTTATTTTAAATATTTGTGTTAAGTAACTCAATCAACTGCACTACAATGTTCATTACAGGATGGGTATAGGTTCTGACATTTAACATTGCTATTTGCGGTGAAACTTCGAGAGGCTCCAATGGCAGCAGATTGGTACAGTAAATAATGGGAAATTTCCCAATTGACCAGTGTTTGGAATGCTATTGTGTATTAATACTCCGACCAGGAACTTGATTTATAATGTAACTAATGGTTGGAGTCTTCATTCACTGGTGGTTCTTAGGGATAGTAGTATCCCAGACACCAGCTGCATGGCTTCACAATTGACCGTCTTTTTAAACAATTATTTCCTTGCTGCTTACCATTGCCCGTTGGGCACCAAATGTGGTACCAATATCCCAACATTTTCCCCTTGTTCTAGATAGAAAATGTTTTCCTGAATAAAATAGTACCCTGGTTACTGACAGTGAACAAAGTAGAGAGGCATTTGCCTCTCAGGGGTCTTTGATGACCTACCAAATTTTTTTGGACTGTGTCCAACAAGCCCAACTTTACACAGCTTAGCCTCCCACTGCACAACTGAAACACAAAAATGCAGTCCTACAATATTTAAAATTAATACAGTGTTTTTGGCTCTAAAACAGACCTGTATGTAATAAAGCACCATTGTTATTAGTGGTTTATTTAGGTCTTCTGTAGTTTTGTGGTAGATAATATAATTTGTACAAATACAATGCAAGCATTTTTATACCTTTCAGACCTTAAGTGGATTATCAATATTGTTTTTTGCAAAGCATTACAAATCACTCTATACAGCATTTATTAACTTATATTTTTTTAGATTTTAGTGCCACCAAAAAAAAATAAATGAATTCCTCTTAATAAAAAAGTATTTTGTACTTTGAATTCGTATTTTGTAAATTTACATGCTTCCAACAACTCCTTGAAATGATAACATTTTTCCTAATTGCCGTTAACACATTTTACATGGTAGCTACTGTCAACTGAATAGATTTCTGGATTCTCTTTAATTAATGAGAGAGCAGCTGTGTTAACACCAGTTTTGATTAACAGATCCATGATAACTCCATATCCGTAGACAAAATGCCAAAACTCATATTTATGTGTTATTATGAAAATGATGAGTTATTAGTGATATTAATTAACTGTAGAGGTAATAGGCCCAAGTCTGTGATTTTGCACATTGTTTATTGTAAATAATCGATAAATAGATTTTGAGTCTTTTGACTTCCAAGTTATTTTTAATAGTTGTGTTTTACCATTGTCATGTTTATTCTTATATTTCTATACATTCATGGTATCTTTGATTTTAATTAAAATTATTATTTTAATATTAATATTATTAATAAAGTTATTTTTTTTATTTTTATTTTTGCATGTCAATCTCTCCATTTGATTCTGCTTAGGTTGCTTTTAGAGAATAAAGACAAGGTTACAGAGCCAGTTAAGGGTACAATCAAGCAAAACAAGCATTGGTTTGGTTAAGTGTTAAACATATGGCTTGCAGATTCATCAACAGACCCTCACAGTCCGTAATCACCTCTGTTTCTACATTATGTTAAGTTGGTTCTATTGCAATATATAGTTCCATCTCTAGAGCTTTTAAAGTAATTGCAATGGTAGTGCACTACAACACAGATCAGTTTTGATTTATTAATGGAGGAAGTAGAGCAGGTTTTATGTATAAAAAAGCATAAATAAATACATGAAAATAATGTTTAGGCTCTAAAGTGAATTTTTACTTTGAATAGGCTTTTATCATCAAATCATGTGCAAAAAACATTCATGTTTGATTCTCCCCACACGGTTGGGTATCCTTGGCAAAAAGTGAAAATTTGCTTGCAAAGTAAAAATTCTTAATTTTTTCAGTAAATCTACAACCAAATGAGTGCAAAAAGTATAACTTTAATTTGTCTAATGCATTTAAATATAAATCCATACATTCATATGTAAAATATATTTTACTGAAGCAAGGCATTGATACATACAATACAAGATACACTTACATGTTCCTGTCAATGATGCCATCATTAATTATTGAGAGTATACACTAACTTTTATCTTTTTTATTTGATTTTATTTTTATTTGATTATCACTTGTGTATTTTGTGCATTTTGAAATTACACAGGTAAAATTACTGATTTTATTACAAAAAATGTAGTAGTGCTATTAGTAATATTAGTAGTAAATAGTAGCAGTTAGCATAATGAGACTACATTAGTAGTAGATCACAGCATGTCACTAAAGTTGAGTGTATCCCAGTTTAATTTCAGAGTATAAAAATATAAATCTTTTGTAGCTATTTAGATTGGTGAATCTGAATATGAGTGTGTAAATAATAGGTGACTACTTGTAAATATAATTACGCTGACTGTTTAAAGAAGCAGCAAGTAGTAAAAGAATGAGTAACTATTTTAGTACTTAGTACTTTAGTAGTACCATAAAATTTTTAATTATAATAGAAAATGAATAGCAGTAAAACTACAGTAAATGGTGGTGTTTTGTCGAGGAAATTTTGTAGCATTTTAAGACAGTTTTAAAACAATTTTTACTAGCTTTTGAGTACCAAAACAGGTCAGATCAATAGAAAAGGAAAGCCTATCATCAATGGAAATCATGAAACACTTAGAACTGTTGATCCTTTTGGTCAGTCTTCATGTAATTGTCCAGTATAGGACCACAAACATTCTATTAGCCTTGCAAGTAGTAGCAACAATAAAAACATTTTATTTGCTGTAGTGGTAGTAGTATCCACAGCAATAATATTAGAATTTGAACATATAAAAGTGATGGTAGTGTATTTTAGTATATATGATTATTATGTTACCATAAGTTGGTCCTATATAAACTATTATTTAATGTAAAGTGGGGAAATCCCTTGTCTATATTTATTCACTAAAATAAATTATATTCATATACTATTATAGTCCACACATGTAAATCATTAGTCGAACATTCTGGTACCTTACCTTCACTACTAGCATATTCATTCATTACAAGAACTTAATTATGCAAACATCTACATCAGGTTAATATTTCATCTAAAGTCATCTAATAATCAAAACTGTAATTTGTTTAAATTACTCATGTGAAAATATGTGATCTTTTTTTGTAAAAATACACAGGATTAGTAAACCTCCTTTGTCTACCAATTAAATGTCATTGGCAATAAATATAGCATCTCCTTGAGGCAATTCACCCCAGAGTTTAACTTTTGCCCTTTGTCCCCATTAGCTGAATATATGTCTGTGAGTTTTTTTTTAATGTACTTTAGGTGGCTAGAATACATAATTAGATTCATAATGATTACAGGAAATTATATGCTGTATTATGAAAAAATAACCATAATAACTCCAGGTCAGAAATAGGTTCATGCACATAAGACATCTAGGACTATCTACACTATCTAAAATTGGTCTGGGTATGGTAGCATATAAAAACAAAGGAACAAAACAAAAGAAAGAGGTTTTTGGTTTAGGGGTTTAAATGTCAATCCTAATTATATATTGTTCTATTCAGTTTCAAACATAATTATACAATATACATAGTATTCAGTAAATGTTCCCAGTCATGTTAAACATCACAGGACTACGGTTTTTGGTACTAGACATAAACCGTTTCATGGAAATACCTTTTTTTGGTCGCAAAAGATACCCCACGCGTTTCGCCCGTTTAGGCTTTTTCAGGGGTTTGACTATACAGTCTATTAGTGGATACAAATATCAGAAACAAAGTGTGAATATGAAGTAACATTAAAGTGTAAACATAATATAATATATAACAGAATATAATATCCAACAATGTTCCCATTATGTAAGTATACAGAACAAAATTCAGTAATGATAGTCAGTATACATTCATATTATTAGAGTAGTTTAGGTAATCACTATATCATGGTGTATTACCATATTCACTTGAAGTAGTAGTGAGTGGATAGCTAGAGGTAGGGTTAAATAATGTACAAATAGTGTAGTATATAGTAAAGTATTATTTAACAATATTCAACGCTACCTCTATATATCCACTCAACGGTTAGAATTTTTATTTCTAGTACCAAACACCCTAGTCCTGTTATGTTTAACACGACTGGGAACATTTACTGGATACTATGTATATTGTATATTTATGTATAAAACTGAATGGATCAATACATAATTAAGATTGACATTTAAACCCCTGAGCCAGAAACCTCTTTCTTTTGTTTCGTTCCTTTGTTTAAACCGATGAATATCTAAAGAGGTGGCTCTCCCAACATTTATTTTTTACATACACAACAATCTCTCCCAGTTTCTCTATGATAGCAGATAAATAATGCAATGGTTGCCTCGTAATACATTCCAGGATTTTTTAAAAGGTGAAATGTAGTTAAACACTGCAACCAATCAGAAATATTTCATCAACTTTTTGCTCTAGGCCAAATCACATTAGTTGATTAGGTTTAGTATATGTAATACACCTTGATTGTTCTTTATATCTTATGTCTATATGTCTTATGTCTTATATGTCTAAATAAGCAAGCTGTATAACTGCCACATCTTGTATATAGGGAATCATTTTTCATTTCTACATGGATCGTTTCATTTGCTGTAATGATGGCATGAATCTTTTATATTTTTATGATATACATAGTGAATGAATCATAGGAATGGATACATACAAGGGGGGTATTCCAATAATCAAAATGTAAAAATAGGATACATTTAGATTTATACCATATTAATACACTGTAAGTTTGGAGGTGTGCAATTAATTTAGTATTAATTCCCAGTTATATCACATGACCCAAAAGAGAGCATTTCATGATGGAATTTAGAACTGCCAGTATAGATAAACCTCTTTTTAAAAAAGGTCATATTACCACATACAACTTTCTCTGTTTTACATTGAAACTTGTCTAAAATAACGAATAGTATACCCTCAAATAGTAATATAAACCACAGAATGTTAAAGGTTAAACAAAAGATTTGTGACCTGTATAAACCTGACATTAGGTTTTCAACGTATATATATATATATATGTATTATCATGAAATTATTCTGTAAGCCTTATTTTAGATTTTACAGGCACTGTTATTATTATCAATGATTTATAGAGTGTCATCAGCCCCTGTGGCAGTGTACAATGTAAGCATTTCAATCATTAACTGTAAATAAGGAATAAATAACACAGATGTATAAATTAAAATACAGAAATTTGAACAACAACATACAAATACAGCACTTTTAAAGAAGCACTTTTAACAACATACAAATACAGCACTTTTAAAGAAGAGGGAACAGCAGGAGTAAGTGTCCTGGGCAAGAAGAATCTTTTTGATATACATATAGAATAAGCCAGATCAAACTGACTGAACTTTAATACATGAATCTATAACTAAACCAAAATAAAATATACCTTTATGTAATATTACTATGTAAACAGTTTTATAAGTTCTGCAATCTTTTTTAATGTAAAGATTTCATTAAATAAATGTCTGGAATATTTGTAATCATATCATGACCTCACAGCAATCTGTTGCAATGTTAAATATGGATAATATCATCCTTAATACATAGAAGTAGTGTATACCTTCCATGAAAGTCAGGTTAAATATCCACTGTGATAATACGCCAACTGATTATAGCCTGTGCTTCATAGATCCAATATATTACTCCCTTATTGTGGGTGGTGATTTACAAAGGCAGAGGAAGCCTATGATGTTTTGCATATTACTTTTATCAATGTTTCTCAACCTTTTTAAAATGGGGGAACCAATGCCATAACTTTCAGGTCTTCAGGGAACCTGTACCACCCCTGAATTTTTACTCAGATTACAGAATGAAGTGAAGCTGTACTGACTTAAATCAATTACTTATGTACAGGCAATATTCTTTATTATTATTGTTATTTTATTTTCCTGGCAAACAACTGCATATTTGTTGTAAATTGCATTTTGCTTGTCTTTATTAATTCACTAAGTTAAGTGAAAAAATTACTTAAAAAAGTAATTACAAAGTAAACCTATGCCATTGTTTTAACAGTATTGAGATTAAAAAAAACTATAAAGTATAAAGACTTAAAAAAAGATAAAAGAGTATTTTGTTAAAAAAGATAGTAAATGTTGATGTTACATTCTGTTATAACAGGGTTTAAAGACCCAAGTAATTACATAAAGTTTAACAAATTGAATTTGCTTCCTCAAGTATTCATATAATTTAGTGCACTCAGAACATCATCTGTATTTTACATTGTATATCTTTTGGTGATCTACATTTGGACCATGTGAATAGTTTAACATACTAGACTGACTACTTCAGAGAATGGAAATCTTATTAAAAAGTGTTAGAATAATATGATCAAAGCTCAGCTATGCCCTTCAAGTCCCTTTTTTACCTGTGTTTGAATTCATGACTCAGATGTGATACAGTTAGTGTCATCATGATTGACAGATGGCAGTGACAACAAGCACAAGGCAGGGATTTGGGGCCTTTCTCGCTATTAGGTGCTTTGAGATATGAGTATGTAATGTGCGTGTAATATTTATCAAGAGGCCATACCGCTGCAGAAGAATATTATTAGCCGCATTACACAATATTACCACTTAATTTTCAATTATTGGAACTGACAATCACTCAGCTACTTTTAACTAAGCCAATTACAAGGCAAATCATATAGTAAAGTAAAATGTTCAATATTTGTGACAAAAGAACGAATTTGTCCTGCATTGTAATTACTTCACTTCAACATTCATGCAACACTTGACAATAAATATATTCTTTCCAATTTTGGTGAGACTTGATTTTTAAGTATATGGTGCAAGAAGGGAGTGAAGCTTGACCACCATGTGTATCATAATTTAAATTGAAATAATTTTAAATGATACAAGTCACTGCTTATTTTATTTAAAATTGAAATAAGAGTTTCAACTTACCTAACTAACTTAAAGTTCAATTGTACGTATTCAATAAAATCTCTGTATGATCTCCCTATGCCTGCCTCCCTATGCTCTATATATTTCTATTTATTTTACCCAAAACTCAGTGCAGACCCAGTTTATACTGGACCTCCACTGTGCTGGGCAGCGTTCTACAGACCCTGGCAGCTGTGATCTAGTCCACAAGCGATAGATATGAATAGGAGAGTCTTGTAGGTGTGTCTGCACAGTGCTAAAAACAATATGTCACAAGAGTGTAAAGTGTGTCTTTGTTACATCTGAGTTATAACTTTACATATAATTTATAGAAGGGGTAGAGGAATTAGCTTATTATAGCACTTCTGCTTTTGAATTGCAGTAAAGTTGAAGGGTTAGCTTAGCACTCAAAAAAAATCTTGCCTGTCCCATTGGCTACTAAAACTTCTTACAAACAGACAGATGCCAAAAGCATCTTACTCCTGAATATAGTGGACCTTCATACGATGGACATTTGATGGACTTCAGTACAGTGGACCTCTGTATGGTGGGCTTCTGTACAGTGGACCTCTGTATGCTGGACTTCTGTATGGTGGACCTCTGTATGGTGGACCTCTGTATGCTGGACTTCTGTATGGTGGACCTCTGTAGCAATCTTTTAGTTGTAAAGTGTAAATTTTATTGCAGCTGCAAACTCCACTGGAGAGATTCCTTCATTTCATGTCTGGTAAAAACTTTGCCCCTGAGACAAAAAGTGAGGTGTGATCTTTCAGATTTTTTTATTGTCTCAGCTTCATAAGTGTAAATTTTAAGCTGTTGGGTGAAATGTTGTTCTCAGAAGAAAATCTGTGCAGAGCTCAGATGGTGTTAAAATCTGTTGGCTGTTTTAATTTTCCCTATTTTATCCAAAACTAAAACAGTTAGAAGGTATATATACATTTTAGGGTCTGCTGATTGGAGTATTAACGTAAAACCAATTTGGGGTCCATTTATTAGGCAGCAGCTTAAAACTTGGGTTCCAATTGATTTAGTTTACCCTTGGGGATCTATTTATAAACCAATAAATGTGCCTTTCACTAAAACATTCCCTTGTTGGCAGTTGTCCAGGTACATGTGTTTCAATGGTGGTAATTGATTCTTCACCAGAAAATGATTCAGTGTATGCCAGATTCACTGCTATATAGTCTAAGGTAGAGTTCTTCTAAAGGTTGCTAAAGGTTCCTTGAGCAATTAGCATGCTGTACATTTTAGGTCAGTTTAACTGGCACAAATTATCTTTCTGGCTAATGTAAGGGTGACATTCTTCCCATTGGCCAGCAATGTAGGAGGCATCCTTCCTACTGAACACCACACTAATATACTGTGAGTTGTGGATAAGGTAAATATTACCCAAGTCCTATTCATGAAACAAATGTTAAAAAACAAAAACACGAAAAAACCTTAAAATCAGCTTTTGTTTGCCTGTCTTTAGCCATATGGCAATGGAGTTTAAAAAGTCTCGACCACTGGAATGGACTTAAAGGGCCTGATTTATTAATGCTCCTCAAGGCTAGAGAGGATACACTTTCATCAGGGAAGATGGGTGATCCAGCAAACCTGGAATGGATTTCTTAAAAGTTATTGATAGCAACTGTTTTAAATCCTGGATCCATCACCCAGCTTCCCTCATAAAAGTGTATCCTCTCTAGCCTTCCAAAACTAAAGACCACACCTAAAGTTATAAACCTAAAGTAAAGCACAGAAACCCATTCAATATATTATTTAGAATATGGGTGAACAATAAACTTTCACTATATGCTTTGCGTAAACAATCATATTTTGGTGTTTTGCTTTGTTCTAAATAAGCTCTGCACTGTCATTGGCATTGAGAGCATAATTACATATTTCAAGCATGAATTAAATGGGATCATCCTCTGGATATATTTGGGTTTGCATAAATTGGAGCAGAGACTAATTAGGTCATGGAAGCTTTCCTTACTTCCCTTACACTTCAGTCTGAGAGCTTCGCACAACTAATCCTTCCGCACATCAACATTCGGAAATGTATGCCTATTTGAAAAAGATCATTTTAGCAGTCTAATGTCAATCAACTGCTAGCAGATTACTTAATTCATCAGATGTAGAAAAAGTCAGAGCGTAACACTTGAAAGTGCATTATCCAATGTTATTTAAATGCTAATATCGGTGATAAATGTATCTTTTGTCTGTGCAGAGTGTAAATACTGCTGTTATACCTTGCTGGAAATACATATTTTAAATCGCATTACCCAGAATGCTCGCTTTTATTTTCTGCTTAGGATTCACTGATCAACCCTGAAAATTTTGCAGGCATTGTAGATGTTTGCAAATGTCATCCAAAGAGAGTGTTTTGCCAGACAAAATGTCGCTGAACAGCGAATAAATGACCCCATTTTCTCTTTTTGTCGCCAAAGACAGTTTTTTTTCTCTTCCCTTACCATCTGTAAATTGACCAACCAATCTTAAGAATCACATCAGACACATAAGGCTTTCTATCTTTTTAAACTGACAATTTGGTGAATGTTTTGACCTAAAAAAATAAAGCAATTCAGCAGTTCTCAATGTATTGTCCAGAGAGACACAAGGATATGAAAAAATATGTATTATTGATGTATGGCTAGAGCCCAAAAAAAAATCTTACTTTTTCATGCTGAAAATGTTAAGTCCATGACTATAGAGCACCAAAAAAACTTATCCAAAAGCTTTATTTAATGTAAGAGCTCAACAAGATAGTGCTGTGCAGTAACCCATAGCAACCCATGAATTTTGAATAATCTGCCAATACTTATTTAGGATATATAAAAGTTAATAAAAGGGGAAACAGAAATGGTAATTAGGAGCCTACACATTGCTTTAGATGCATTGTGACACACCATGGGACCCCCAAAATCCTGAGAGTTCTGTACTGCCAAGAACAGACTGAGTTTTCTGGTTGATTTGTTGGACCCAACCTTTTCTAACACTTTGATTGGTGCCTATTCAAGTGGTGATCTACTGATTGAACTGGATTTCTTGCTTGCAGTAGAGAGCACACCAGGTGTTGGGGCTCTCTGTATACAGTCAATAGGAAAATCAATGTGAAAATCATTGTATATTATCCAATTAATTAAACTCTTTTTTTGCTGCTGCTGCTGCAGATCATAAAAAGTGTCTCCTGTCTGGAGGTCTAATGTCATTTACACATGGCTAAAGGATTTGTCAGCTCAAGTCCTTCAGCTCACCTCCCAAATAACTGGGCTACATGACATGGGTTTAAAGGACAACAACTGCCTTTTTATTTACCAGATGAAGGAAATAACACATACTTTACATAACAAAATACAATATTATCAATTCAACATGGAGGGGGGTCTTTTTGTGTGCTTAAAGGTACAGTTCATAACTCAAACTGCCCATGTTTTCAGATGCACCCCAGCAGCTTGAAGACATCACACACACACATGTTACTATTTCCAAGTGGACCTAGTTCCTGGGAGAACCATCAACAGACAAGCACCAGAGCACCATACCCAATATGGGCCCCATGTTTTTTAACAATTTCAAATATTCACTCACCCCCCCCCCCCCCTGACCCAGGAAACTGCAGTGTCAAATCAATAATCTTTCAACAACCTTTGAATACCCACAAACTTTAATGATAGGGGGTCGATGGTAAACTTCCCTTTTTTTCAGAACTTCCCGGAATAACCAACTACCAACAGTCATCATAGGAACAACTCTTGGGGCTCTACCAATCCCATTTGACTTTATATTACCAAGTTCTCCACCCCCTAACATTTAAATGACATCATAACACTACCCAAGCATTGTGGATTCTGAGGGTGAGAAAGCTCATTACCATTTTCATTGGCAAGGGATAGACCATTGTTCACTAATCGTAATTGTAGTAAGCATTTGTTTATGGGAGGTTGATCTGCCTAACAAACATTAGAAGTTAGGAGAGGACTACAGAAGAGGGAGCCTAGGTGGTGGCCTAGGCTCAACAAAAGCAGACGCGAAGAACAACAAATGGATAAAGGCAGCGTGGTAAGCTCAGTGGTTAGCACTCTCACCTTTACAGCACTGGGTCACAGGTTCAAATCCAAGCCATTACGCTATCTGCAGGAAGTTTGTATGTTCTCCCTGTATCTTTGTGTCTTTGTAAAGCACTAAGTGTAAGGCACCACCTGATTGTAACATCATGGTCCCTGTTGTGACCATAAGCTTAAAAACAGTGTATATACAAGGACCAATAGGTTAATTGTGGTGGCAAGCTGTGTGTTCTTTTCTATTTTATTCTTTACATCAGTGGCAGTAAAAAGGTGAAAAAAAGGCTGGTCTGCTGTATTACAGAAACTGATGTTCTTCCGATGTTTTTACACACAACCTTCTTTAGGGTTCACAGAGAATGGTCTGAACAATATCCCAACAGATGCAGTTCTTTGGGCTAAAATGCCTTGTTGATACCAGAGAGTAGCGGAATACAGTCCGACCGGTTTAAGCTGATAGAAATGCAGAAACTCAAATAACTTTGAGCATCTGTGAATGCACATGTAGAACCTTGTAGTAGCTGGGCTACAGCAGCAAGAGACCACACCAAGTGCCACTTCTTTCAGCAATCAGGAACCAGGGGCTAAAATTAGCATGGACTCTACAGTCATCAGATCCCAATCCAATAGAACAGGTTTGGGGTGTGGGGGAAAGGGAGAGTTGGATCACAGATATGCAGTTGACAAATCTGCAACAACTGTGTGAAATCCCTGAGTAAAGTTTGCAGCACCTTGTCGAATTTATGCAACAAAGAATTACGGCAGCTCTAAAGGCCATAGGACAATAAAAAGACATAGTTTCTGCACTTGCAGAAAATGCACTTAGCATTAAAAAGAAATGCAATGCCGCCACATGATTTAAAGACTTATAAGATACAATATATTTCATTCCTTAGGTTCAGCTGTTCATCATCCCCCTAGGTCTGCTGGGAAACCAACACTTTAGGATGCAGCAATCTCTTTGGCCCCCTGCAGCTTTCACTAGGCCCTCCTGCCAACCTTAACTAAAATATGCATGTACCTACATGGGTTTAACCTAATTAACCAGTGCAGAGAACTTCTTTTATCTCCTACTATCGCTCATATTGAGCTGAATCTACATTCCGTCCTATACTCTTGTTTGTGAAACAGTTAAGCCTGAGACTGCATTTTAAGACAATAACCTGATCCGGTCACTGCACTGCCTGCCAAGGAAAAAGTGAGAAAATAATTGATAGCTACTGTACACTGCCTCTTTCTAACTAATTTAAATGCAGCAGTTGTATTTAACAATGTCATGCACTCAGTGCATTTGTGAGCTATGTTTAGCTTGGCATGCAGAAATTCATTCAATCCAGTCACTTCTGATTGCTCTTGTTCATGCCAGAATTAGCAAAATGCTGGTATTTTCAACGTTAAATAGGACTGTATAGAAAGCACACATTATGTGGCATTTCAGTGTAAAACATCCGAGCGCATTACATTATAAAATAACCTTTCACTTTTAAATTATACCTGCCTGAAAGTCAATGGGTTCTACCCAAGAAAAGCTAGGGTAGGTAATGAAAGTCTTTGTGCTTATCGAGGCGTAAGACTGAAAGACGGAATGAAGATGGGGACATGTCAGTCAGGAAAACGAAGATGCCATTTCGTAACTTAACCAATGTCAATAACTTTTTGGTGCTGGAAAATACCCTTTGCATCGATTTGCTCCACTATTAAACTGACAGGCGAACAGCAACTAATAACTTGTCAGTCAGGGCCTTTTTTTTTTTTTTTTTTTGCAATAGTGCAATATCTGGAACAGTACCTGACAGAAAAACTCATTTATGTAGTCTAAGAAAAGCAACAAAAGCTGAAGTGCCATTTTGCACTGTTTGTAGAAGTTTGCCTTTCAACATAAGGACACATACATTAATTATAGGGTTAGTTAGAATGTTAAACCTTTGACTCCCTTATTCAGCTACACGAACATACACGCACAAATCAAGCCTCTACATTGCTTTTCTCTATCAGCAATTTATTTTCTGCAGCATGCTGCTCCCTGAAATGGGATTTTCATTGACGTACTATATACAGGGCAATGTTTGGACATTATGCTGCCCTAAGCATACCCGAATGATGTAAAAGTCTATCATTCGTGTCATAGGATTATTTTAGTAAAACAAATGCTGGAATGTGCAATTTATGGCAGCATAAAGTCTGCTACATATCCTGAAATACTACTGAACTGTACAGACCACTAAACAAGTAAAAAAGGGATGGCTTAATACCAATGATAGCAGACTATAGTCTGTAATATATGCAAAATATTATTCAAATGTGCATACCTCAAAACAAGAAAAAAGAGAGATAGTTACATGCTGAAAATAAATGATAGGATAGTCTACTGAAAACTACAGCTTGTACAGACCATCAAATAAGAACTATAATTAGTTTTGTGATTCCTCCTCATGTTCCCTAGACACATTTTACTTTATGGTTGAGAAAAACAGAATAAGTAAACAACTCATACAATTTGTAGGATTGGTGCTAAGCTCTTGACTGACGTAGCTGAGACTCAAAATCTCGCAAACCTACTGCCCGGCTATATAACACTGTCTTTTCACTTTAATTCCAAAATACTACACAACACAGCAATTGTGGATCAAAATTGCCTAAGCAGATAATTTTTAACCAATAACATGTCTTACAATTGCTAAACTATAATATTAAATTACTGTACAACATTATAAAAATTTTACACAGTTATGCAATTGACAATATGAAAGGCTGCAGATCCTAAAAGAAATTCCCACCATTAACTATACCACATTAGGGTGTGTCCTCTTCCTAAAATTGATGTTTACAGCCACCCTGCACCTCAGGAACAATATGACTCACCAGCAGCCCATCATGACACAACTTTTTGACCACCTTCTATTCACCTTTTAGCTCTTGGAGCATGACATATTTTACATATTTTAAATTACTGCCCTTGCCGACCTCAAACAGCCAATTATATTGGCCTTATTGGGTGGGAATTTTACCACTTTGCCACCACAACTATTCTGCCTAATCACTTTATCCACTCTACAGCCCTACGTCATGCTCTCCAGTTCCTAATTCTGACTTTCCCTGATCCAACACCCCAGATTTTCTCACCTGCTTCTCCCTCGCCCCCAGTCATGACAGTCTATCTTCTTTTCACTTGCCTAGTTCCAGGCTTCACTTTAGCTACATCCTAATGCTGATATAAAAAAGAAAGTAAAAAATACTGCAAATCCTAACAACCAACCATATGAAAATTGTTAAAGTCTAATTTGTGTTGGAAAAATACAGCTTACAAATAACTGGCCCTCGTACCAAAAACCAGAAAAGATGGGGAATATATTACATAACATAAGTATACTAAAATAACACATTAAGCTATAATATAATAAAAACTACATTTTTGAGTGTAAGTACTTTGTATTGAGTTTATGCCAGTAGTTAGCACTTTTGGGTAATTGCTAAACCTCGGAATTGTTTCTATTATAATACTTAATGGTATTAGTTTACTAAAGTGAGGAACGTAAACTTATGTTCCATTCAAACATTCAATCATGTCAGAGAAAATTAAAACTAGAAACTTTCCTGCACATGATTGTTTATTTGAAGAATATAGACACGTCCCTTTGGAAATTGCCATCTTTATTAAAAAATACCAATAATAGAACAGACACCCTACACAACCATGAATAATTCTGTGTTTATGATATGCAGATTATTATAAAAGCCTCAATTTTAATGTGTTGTTATTGCTTTATATCTTCATAAATTCTTTTTGAATAGTCTTTCATTTGTAATACAACATAAATCAATATACAAATAGAAAAGAACATTCTTACAATAGTGTGTGTACATTCTGGATATAAAGTAAGAGGATCTTGGAGATTAATGCATCACTTTACCAAGTTAGATTGCACTCTCAACAGTGTTTACAGCCATGGAGATTAAGTGACTGCCACGCTTAAAATTAAACAGGAATGTGAACAGCAGATAAAGTTGAAACTAGCAAAGATTAGCCGTTGCCTTAGGCAGTATTGACAAGAGGTTGGTTGGCATATAAAAAAGCATTTCGAAAACAGGAAGTTGTATCTACAAAAGCTTATAGAGTACTGCCAGAATGCAGACATACAAATTGTGAATACTTAAATCAGACGTTACCGCAGTGCCAAACACAGCCAAATCCTGAGACTTTAAGTTTAAGAAAGTCATTTCCCTTGGCAACAGAACTGCAATGGCCATTCTGTAAGATAAAATAACATTAGGCTATTTTTTTAGGAAAAATAGCTTAGCTAAACAATTTTATTCCCATAGAGTCTGACAGAGGTTTGTGCCATTAAATGGTAATTTTTTATTTTTTTTGTATGAAAATTATTTGAGCACCCAAGTCAATTTTTATTCACTGTTATTTACTGTTTTTACACTTCACTTTAACCAACAGGAAATGTATCAGCATCGTTCAATCACAATATTTTGTGATAAAGTCTTGCTTGCTATAAATAAAAAAAACCCAAAGGTCAACCCCAATACTGCCTGATGTATTAAAATAGTACAATAGGAGACTAACAAAAGTGCCCCTTGTACACTAAAAAGCCCATGTTCCTCCCAAAAATTTCTAAAATAGGGTTCACAGCCTTTTAAAAATTGCAAGATCTATGGAAAACATTTATATACCGGTATGTTTGATCTATATATTTTAAAATCACAAAATAAAAGCACATTTCATACTAGAGCAACAGCAATTATCCTGAAAACTTGATTTTTCAACAGTCAAAGCTGAACTCCAGGCACAATAGTTTTATTTATATTTTTTTTGCATACAGCCTAATAAATTATATTTTAGTTTCATCAGACAGTACAGCTTCTATTGTGCTATAAGCCCCAGACTAAAATCACATCAGCATGTATGGCAGCCACAGGCCATGGTGTTATCTCAGACTACACTTGGTTATTCACAAAATACAGGACTGTAACATCATCACAGACTGCCTTCTTTAATGGTTGAACAGAATCACAACGGGAAGTGTACTAAAAGTCCACTTTTTATGCACTATATAAAAAAAGACACAGCCAGATAAAAACCTCTTGAAAGGTATTAAAGTGATCATGCCTGGAGTTCAGATTCAAAACTTTAGACAACTTTAAAAAGACAAATTTCGGAATGAGAGGATAAATGAATACACGTTTGATTAAATATATTTTTTACTAGTATTGCAAATTATTCAAAGATTTTTCATTATTAAAGTGTCGCCTTGGGGTTTTAGCCTCTACAGACAAGACTTCATGGATTTTAACTTTTTCCGTAAGAATAAACCTTATTGTCTGCTACAGGCATGACTTTACTTTTTTCCTTTTACACTCCACCATTGACTGAACAAAGCATATATACTCTAATACCCTAATTGGGGTTCATTGTTACTATTGTTACAGTATGTTTACATATGTCTTTTTAAAGTATCATTTGTAACCAAGACAGATTATTCAGAATGGTATCATGTTACCAGCTGTCCAAAATGTATATAAGCAAAATTAGTGCTTACAAGTAATACAAAATATAAGCAAATTGGTGCTTTCAAGTAATACAGAGAAACAAAGCATCCGGGACTCAAAGTCAATTTATTTCCTAATGTTCTTTAAAGAATTTCTTTACTTTTCTATTTACCCTGTATAGCTGACTGTGAAGTACAGTCTTTGCATTGTTTAATTACCATATGCAGTAAATGAATTGCCTTAAAGCAACGTTCTCCAACCAGAGTATTCCAAACCTTCCAATAGACCAGGTTTTTAGCATGAGTTCAATTTGCATGTAATCACGTATGTAATCACTTCTAATTGCTTTTAAATTGAGATCATTTGCAGATAGTTTAGTTGTCCCGAAAACCTAGCCTGTTGGGGAATACTGAAGTTGGAAACATCACCCTATAATAAAATGAGCTGTTCTGCAGTTTGTGATAAGACACACTGCCTGTGGGTATGTAGTTCACTGTAGCTATCTCATTCTTCGGTACAGTACTTACTGGTCTTTGGAGATAAGTGTTCAGACGGCCAGCAGTATCTATAGTAAGCCTCAACCTTCCACAGTCCAACTATCCAGTGTATCATTTTGTTGGCTAGCTGTTTGTACTTGGCAGGCCATCTCAGAATGATGTGATTTTGAACAATTTTCATTTCATTTATTATTATTATTGTATTCAAATGCTAAGTATAATTATGCGTGATGTTATGGGACTTTACTCTATAATGAAATCATTTTATAATGATCATCATAATACACACATGAGATAAAAACATGTAAGGACCACAAGTTTAAATTTTTAAATAATGTCAAGTAAATTAGTTGCATAATATATAAGTAGTTTTGGTAACATTATTGATAGGGGAAAAAGAATATTTTTACTTTCTGCTATATTTTACTTTTACGTAAAGTGGCATTTGCATTTTTACTACTTTGATTTCATACAGTACAAAATGAGAGTAGTAACACATTTTTACATTGGTGCTTAGTATCAAGAGCCCAATTCTTTAAATATCTCTGTAACACTTGATCTAACCCAAACTCTTACCTACTTATAACGTCCTTTAGCTTATGTTTTGGCCTAGCTGCAGGTTTACTGCCAAAAAGTTCTTGCACAAAATGGATACCATTTGATTGAATAGATCCATTTATTATCTTTCATTAGGCAAGTGGCAGCATTGTTCAAGAATTACATTATTTGAGCCCAGCTAATCAAGATGGCCAAAAGAAGAAGAAGATGGTGCCCTGGGAGGGAAACGGGGACAGGTGGATAAAATGGATTTAGTTCAGCTCTGATGCAGCTTTCAGGGGCGGATTGCCACGGCTGCCACCGTCATAGATCTGGTGCAGCTTGCAAATGCTTATAAATATTTTAAAGGGGCAAAATAAATGTAGCCATGCAAAAACAAGTAGTGTATTGGTTTAGCAGGATTTATTGCTAGAAATTAATAGGAAATATGAAAACAAATTTACATCTTAAGACTGGTAAGCTGTGATAAGGAAATAAATAGGAACTATGAAAAAAATTTACATCCTAAGACTGGTAAGCTATGATATATTACTTTTGTTATTTTTGTGCCTTTTATGCCTTAATAATAAAAAAAAAAAAGAGAACTTAGGACATTAATACCCAATCCATCTCTTCCGTAACCTTAAATTTGAACCCGTCATCAAAAAGTGGTGAATTGAATTATTATTTATTAATAATTAATATTAAACTGTATTAATGTAGCACCAATATATTATACAGCACTATTGGGCTTACAAATGACAAACAAACACAAACAGTGACACAGGAGGAGGAGAGGACCTTGACCAAAAGAGCTTACAATCTAAGAAGGTTTAGGAGCGATACTTCTTTCCAACCCCTTTAAGTAGTTTGCAAAATCTTTGTTACAACTGTCCTGCTTCAAAATCTGCCCCTAGATGTGAATGTATGAAATGTAGGTACTAACGTTTACCACTGCCTATGTCACCAATCCTTCTCTAATCATAAGAAACTGCCAGACAAAATCTGTGCAAGACCAAACACTTTCTAATGTAATTTCTGTTTCCTTTTCCATGTTAGAATGCAGAATTATTGCACATATTTACTATAATGGAGTCACTGGTTTAATATTGTTTTACTCTACTTTCTTTACAGTTTCTTTACAGAATTATTTCATGGGTATAGGACGTCATATAAGTGAATCTCGTGTTTTGTGATAGATTAACTTCTGCTGTGATTTAGAAGTTTGGTTTTGTGTACATTGAAGATATTGAAATGACATGGGGGTAGGTAGGGACATGGGGGTAGGAAGGCTGTAGCAGAAGAGTTAAGTATTTACACTCTTCTTTACTTGTACAGCTTTATTTAATATATTCTGTTCATAATCACTTTAAATAAACATCCACAGTGCTAGCAATAACTACTGAGTCCTGACATAGAACACAAATATAAATACATCGTTATCACACAAACATGCACACACACTTTTTTTTGTACCAAACTTGATTTTCATATCAAAGCTAATTTTTATCTGCACAACATCAGTAGAGCAAGACTATAAAATAGTTTCTGTCCTTGCTCAAGAAATGAAATAAATGTAAAACTGCTCTCTTATATTTTGGATGAAAGTAGAGAAAATACATTTAGTTATATAAATTGCTGACTCTATCAGAGCATTATTCTGTCGTTGTCTGTACTGAAACTTAATTAGATCTTCAGATATAGATCTTAGGAAATCTTGATTTATATGTTAATACATTTAGATTTGCATAGCACATGCAGTAGTATTGCTGGTCAGTTTAAGCCTTTAGTTAAAGAGAACCAACAAATGTATAACCATTTGACGTGATGAGGACCAACAATGAAGCATAAGTAGGACCCCTTGCTCTTTACCTATGTTAAATGGCAATTATCACCGTTTTTTATGTTATATAGCATCTGTATTGCAATCAACTGAGTAAAAAGTCTTATGTGTTTTTTAAGCTACAGATATACATCAGATAATAGTTGCTCAAGACCGTTGTGCTGATCTCGGATCCTTGCACATCTTTCATCAAATCAAGTAGCCCTAGTGGATTGATCAGATATACATCAGATAATAGTTGCTCAAGACCGTTGTGCTGATCTCGGATCCTTGCACATCTTTCATCAAATCAAGTAGCCCTAGTGGATTGATCACCATTGGACCGAGAATGATCACTGTGCACTACTATGGAGGAAAGCACAGCAGGTTGACAATCACTCGTCCTTTCCTGTCCATTGAACAGTATGACTGTGTGTATATAGCACTTGTTCATCCACCTGTCACCAGAAATGAATATAAAACATAATTTCCAGCAAAAATCATCTGGTGGCCATAAGATATCTGTATGAGGCTCCATTTTTGAATATATTCTTGCATGATAGAAGCCATTTATAATACTGGCTTTAATGGTTTCTATCTAAAGTTCAGTTCATGGATAAAATTAAACCTTAATTCAAAAAACAAGCAAGCCCATTTAAAGTATAATGATTAAAAACAGTTTTTTTTATTTACTTTTTTTATACTAAAGCAACTGTGGTTCCTCTTGCCTAGGCCTTAGGAGTTAGTGTGAAGAACCACTGATCGCAACTGGGGATACATGAATTGGAAGAACCAATTTATCTTCATTATGCAAGTATCAAGCAGCATGAAAAGCAAAAAAAGCAAACTTTTGCAGGGACATCTATTAATAAAGTTTTTTTTACATAGATTTAAATGAATTTATTACTCGCAGAAATTGAAAATATGAATGACATACAGAATGCTGATTAAGTGCTATATTGCTGACTATTGTCAACCTCTTACACTCTTGGGCTACATAGCAATCTTTTGTGCTTTTAATTATGCTCATTTTGCTGTTTATGCCAAATAAGCATGAAATCTTAAATACAAGTGTAAATAAGTATAAAAATAAGTTACACTATAATATACTGGAATATGATACTTTATAAATACACAGGGGAAAGCACTCATGTCTGAGAAGAAAATCTGTCCAGAATATGAACTCTCGAAGGGATTACATGGAGATACCAGAGCACATGCATGAGCCCATGAGAGAAGATTTCAACAAGTGGCTGTGCAGAGGAGACAGCTTAACTAGGATATTATAGGATCAGGAACCACATGAATAAAAGACTTGGTAGAAAAGGGAAAATAAAGAAATTATGTGTATATGCACTATAGATGCAATGACATGCACATTAAAATGTAGCTATGTCTTTGGAAATCAAGTAGATATTTTCCCTGATTGTAGAAAATAGAACCATGTTTTTATGAGGATTGTTTTGCCCCCTCCTGTATACACTGTAGATTTAGGCTTCTGAATTTATATTTCTCCATAATACTACATTAGGTTTTTCAAAGGATTAAAAAAAAAGCTTTGATCAACAGATGTGACTTAAAAATCTTTTAGGTGAACCATGTTAAACTTTTCTATGTACTGGCCCTTAAACAAGAGCAGCATAATTATGTAACATATTTGTAAACATGTCAAACTGAACAGCCCAGAAGGTTTGTATTAATATTTCAGAATAACCAGATGGTTTAAAGAGAAACTTGTAACCATGACTTGAAACATCAATTAACAAAGAATAAATACACCTAGAGTTCTCATACCTAGATTGAAAGACACATCAGCAAGAATAATAAAATACCATAAAACCATGAACATCATGAAACTGATGAACTGTTTGAGTTAACATGTTTGTATAGTGATACTATAATAGCATCTTTAACAGTCCACACGACATGATAGACCACTTTTTCTCAACCAAGAATGTTTAAGCTTCTGGGTATCTGGTTCTCCTAAAGTGTGTCCAACTAAAAATGTATTTTGGGTTGTTGATTTATATAATATGGGGAAGGGCTTCAACTCCTATCAGGGTATGTTTTGCTGTATGCAGCTCACTAGGGCGATTGTCCTTTGCTTGTGTGGGTGTCCCCATTGGAGGATACTTTTTCATCCATTTTCCTGATTACAACTCAAAATATTGGACTTCTAATCTAAATGAGAATGGACAGCAGGACAAAAAAAGGAAGGAGAGGGTTTTCCTAGAAGGGAAACCAAATTTGATAGAAAATACATACACATGTTAGATGAGTGTCACCCACGATGAACGATATGTATACAGTGGTCCTAGACTTTGTTTATTTCTTCAACCTGATGGATTATTGAACAATGAATCTGGAATGACTGCTGTACTTTCCTGTAGAGGGGGCCATAGCGTGATGCTGTTTGCTTGTCCTTCCCATATAACAGAACAGTGCTGTGTGTGCAGGGGTCATTTGTTCTCATTGGAAACTATAATAAAAGCTTATTTCCAGCAACAGTAATCTGAAGGCTGTGTCTAGCTTAACCTTTACCTATTTTCCCTTACATACATGTTGAGCACCAACCAATGGGGAATCAGTGTTGCTATTAATATTATGAAGAAACAAATTATTACATGTCATAAAGCATTACTGTAAAGCAATTGTCGATGATATTCATGATTTGCCCTAAAATCAACTCATGCTTTGCCAATTCATGGGGAAGCAAAAAATTCACTTCTAGCAATACATTTGCACGAATTCTCCAATGTTTTTGCAATATGAGGCCATCTCTAGTAGAGATAACCTGATATGTTGGTACACACCTACCTCTTGTGTAGTACTTCCTCGTATGGGGAATATCTAACTCACTACTCTCTCTTCATGAAGACACTGGTGCTTGGTAATTGCTCAATCAGGTACCCAACACTGCCATATCTTGGTAAGGACCTTTGATTTTCATTTTCCCTGAATACATTGACCATAAGGTAAGAATGTGCAGCTAAGATGGGTGGAATTTTAATGAAACTGACACTATCCCTTGCATAGCACAGCACATGACAAACTTAGAAATTATTCATTTTATTCCAGCTTTAAACTTGAATAGATTGAATTAAAAACAGTAAATATTATTTTTCTCTGCTTGCACTTTCTAAGTTATACTTTATTATTGTTGCTCATCTTTGCACTGACATGACAGGATCCCTATTATGGCTGGTGTGTACATAGGTGCCTGTTTATTTGATTTATTCCTGTTCTTGTGACATCCTATGTCCCCTTCCCGGTTTTTATTGTATTCTGTTCTGTTCTTACTTACATACAGATTCAACTTAAGAACAAACCTACAGTCCCTAGCTCATATGTAACCCGGGGACTACCTGTATACAAACTGCTTTAAGCAAAAGTTAGTATGAAATAGAAAGTTATCAATATATTTCAATAGATCAAAGAGAGTGAGTGTTGAAGCGCCTCTGCCTTGTGATAATATATTGATCACACAAGTATTTAATGTAATATAGACCAATGTGCTTGGTCTGTCAAAGCTTGGCAAAGGATGGAGCAAGTATCTGGACAAGGGTTGCTGATGCTGAAAAAACATATTAGAAAAATATATATTTCTCTAAACTGTATAGATATATTAAATTTAAATGAATAGGTACATTTATTTTATTATATAATTAAGAAGTTTAAAATAAAAATAAATGTTCTTATAACACCATCTAACCACCATGCTTGGACAGCAAGTTATTTTCAATCATTTGAATCAGCAAACCTCATCAAAATAGATTTATGAGGAGCAGATTTCCTCATCTTTGCCATCAGCTGGTGTGTTTTATATGGTGAAACCTTGTTCTCTGTTTCCTATAAATTTAACAACAACAATAAATTCATGAAAAAGGAAAGAAGTAAACCAACTTAGGAAAATAGAATTTGTATTAGGAGAGAGAGAGAAAAAGCTCAGTAAATAGCTGACTGCTCATCCACAGGGGTCCTTTTATATTTTTATATGCCTGAAGCAACATGCAAATGTAACTACATTTTAAGTTTCTTCCCCTTGCTCTATTAATCTCTCATACAGTGGTAGGTCAGTACAGACACGCGACCAAGGAATGCAAGGAAAATTAATACATGAGCTCTTTATTGTTGTATTCTAGCATAATAAACAATTTGCTTCTTTATAAAACTGAGTACTATAAGAAGTGATTAAATAAAAGGTTTTTTGCTTTCAAAGTGATTTTACTTTACTTTAGTTACTCTTAAGCAAATTATGAATTAAGGAGTCTTGGTGGGGGAAGATATAGAATGCTTCATATGCACAGCAGGAAAGTTTCTATAAAGTTGACTATAATGCTATACATTCTGAACTACCTAAAAAGTCCTCAATGTCAAAAATTCTTGAAAATTTTTTATTATCTAGGTATGGAGGCGATGATGTTAGTAAAGAACCTTTATTAGCATTAGCTAAAAAGAGAAACATGAGCTATTGCTTATGAATAAAACAGATAAACCAAAAACCCAAGTACGCCCATGCATGCTCAGTAAGAAGTATCTATTAATAATTCACCACACCATCCAATGCATTTCTATACCTTTTTCTCCAGCATGAGCTCTTAAGAAAGTGTAGCAGTGATCCCCTAAAAATTGTTGACTACTACTGTAGTAAGATGGACTTTACAATGCAAGAAGTAGGATGAAACTTGATCCCAACAATAGTGATCTTGCATTAAATTAACCTAAAAATAAATAAAAAACAAAAACACATTTCCACTCTAAACCTGTTGTAGTAGGAAAGCACAACCTTTTACAGATAACTGGATGTGGTAATATTCACTAGTTCTGATAGAAAGGAAATGTCTCTGGTTGTCAGAATGTCAGGTTGTAAAGCCTACATGGAGGATGACCTGTCTTCTTCCTGGGTTTGTGGCTAATAAACAACTCTATCTAGCCTCCTAGCCTGCTTTTTTGGATTATTAATAACATTAACATGTCAGTTATCATCCCTGAGCCAAGGCACAGGAAAGCAGCCTTACAATTTTTCTCTAACAGAAAAAAACTAACAGAAAAAAACAATTTTGTTAATAACAACTAGCTGGCTCTAGTGTAACAACTCAGTATTGGAAATTCATATTATTACAAATGTCTATTGTTGATTGGATCTCATTAAGTATTCACATTTTAGGCAGTTAGAAGCCAGTGATCTGGAAAATTATATGCTAGTTAAGTGAGCAATTAGCTATAGCTTAGTTATAAACATTGATGAGCCAGTGTATATTGTAAAGAATGTAGGTGACACTGCTTTAAAACTAAATGTAAAAAAAAAAAAAACTGCAACCAGGCACATGCAATAAAATACACCTACCTACCATTGCAATTTGTCTTTTACATTTTATTTGCATAATACGTTTCCGGACTCATAGGTGACTTCTCTACCAAGTGGCCAATTTTTCACCATCTTCATTGGCCAGTGCAGAACGCCATAACAAATAACAAATCTGTTCAGTCCCAGCAGCCTCAGCATAATCACAGTGCATGTGCAGCTCAGTGTATTTGGGATGATTGCAAACAGGAAGGTAAGCATGTTTTATTACAGAAGGGACATTGTCTGTTCCTTGTGCAATAAAAATCCTGCCTGCTAGCAATTTTGAAATTTGGGACTATAGCTCCACTTTTAAAGCCATAAAAAAACATAACATGACTTTCTGTTCCTTATGTTGTATTTGCTGCAATCAGTATTGACATATGTGGCGGCAAGCATGAAAGCAGCTGAAGTACTATTGATCAGTGGGAGCAGGATGGTGGTGTTTGCTGTGATATAAAAATGAAAAGCAGGAAATTGTTCTACACAGAAATAATTTCAGAAACATGCAAACAAACACACTCTGAACTCATTCATAAAAAATATTAAATAGACTATATTTATAATATATATATATATATATATATATATATATATATATATATATATATTTTGTTTTTGTTGCTTAGGCAATGAAAATTCCAAGGCTACAGAATGCCTTCAATATGCAAAGAAATATATATTCATTTTTTTCTGTAAATGTTATTATATTTTTATTTAAAAGCTCAATAGTGTATAAAACCGTATTGCTTCATGTGCTGTTTTTCTAAATATTTTGTTTCACTTGACAACTTTTTATTACTACATGCATACAATTCCCCAGATACCAACATTCTAAGCTCATAGATACCACTGGAACCAGCATTATAGATGGTTAGTAAGATCCATGTAGCTATAAAGAATTGTCAAAGATACTGGAGCCATCAGCAGGAGGGTTCATTCCAAGGTTTGAGGTTGTGAGTAACTGATTTTCACAAAAAGTTCTAGTGGTGGTTTGGAAACCGCATATCAAGCACTTCCAGAGTGTGGCCCCTGGGGTGGCCTTGCTAGGTAACAAAACATTAGATTCTGTTGTCTAAAACAGAGTTTCAGACAATGTGGGGTAAGAAGAGTTGGGAACTAAAGGTAGTAGTCATTGCCAGCTGAACACCAAAACCACAACAAGAAGCAACACGTAACCAGAAAACACCATAGGGGTCAAGACCAGTGGACAGATTATAAAGTCAGAACAAAAAGCCAGCATCTATGAACAACTAAAATATTGATGCCAATGGGGATGTACAAATACACTTATCCCTACATAAGTATGTTTGTTCTTTTTTCCACCTACAGGTGTAAATTATGCTTTGGAGCATAAGTAAACATTTAGTATAGTGTGATAACTCTTTAGAGGGAATCAGAAGTGCTGAAGAACTGAAAAAAATTGGCCAAGTTTGTTCATGACATCCTAAAAAAGAAAAAAAAAGAAAAAAAACTACAAATCTTACTCCTTGCAATCAGTAGTGTCTCTGTTGTTCAAGAATATCCATCAATAGTGGAGATGCGCTGTTAGTTTTCATTACCAAAAATAAATTCCATAATAATAAAAAATAGTAGAACAAAATATCACGGCCCTTTTCATCATCTAAAATAATTTTGCCACATGAGTTTGAACATATATATATATTCAGCATACGAAAACTGAAAAACAATTAGTTTAGATATTTTTAGTATAAATATTTATTTATATATAAAGCACTTGTTGCTGCGAGTTGCTTTTTAAAAATACAGAAGTTTTGCCTATTGCATCGCTGAGTTTTCAAACAATGAGACCAGTGCTGTGGCTATTGGTCCTTTTGACCAGAAGTGCCTTGACATTCAAGTTTTGTACATCTCCACTGGGAAAACTTAAAAACACAAACAAAAATGCACTTTCCTTTCTTCTACACTGTGCAGGCATACAAAAATGTTAGAGCAATGTGTGCTATAATAAAAAAACGGCCTTTTGCTCCCGTAAAGATCCAGGAATGTATCTAAACCTACTTTTATTTATACCTTTTCTGCACTGAAATTTCCAGACTGTCTCTTATGAAATTCCCTCTTGACCCTTGTTGACTACATCACCTTTATTTTGTATAATTTATTTCATTAATTTATTATATTATATATTTTATTATATTTGTTTCATATGCTAAGAAGCACTTTGGCAATTAGCATAATTTCCTGTGAGATTGAACAGTACATATACCCATATGCCCTATCTCTGAATAATATCAGAGTATGAATGGTTGTTACTTGGGTATTTAGTACTTGACTTGAAATCAGAGTTTAATTAATGTACGGTGCATATATTAGGCCTATTCACAATTCACGATACACTCTTAATGATATATTATTAAAAATAGAGGTATTAAAGGGATGACTACAGTAATGGTTAATCCAAAAGAAAAATTTATGATAGAGATATAGAAGTTAATAACCATTTGTTAAAATGTTCTGTACTGTGAAAAAAACATAGACTGGTAAAACTCATGAATCTTGCTTTGCATACATCCTGTTCTCAGGATTTAGGTCAGCAAATTGAATTACTATGAACAATGCTGAGCTGTTGCATATTAAATCCAACATTTACACATCAAGACTAAAACTACACCTAAACCACTTTAAGCCAAGATTAAAGATAAAAATAACTAAGCCACTTGGGCCGTTACGGGCAAGGTGACATAATTTAAAGTCCACCCTGATCTACTTCTTCTCACCTTCTTTGTTTTCCTTCACAGCTCTATTACAGTGGGAGTCAACCCAGTGGAAGCTCTATGTGGGATGATGTCAGATCTTAGCAAAGGTGGATGAAGTTCATGTCCACGTGACAGTGTTTGGGTCTAGTTATGGTCCATTTGGAACAAGCAATGCATCATGGGAGGATGTCACAAGCTCCCCCATATCTAGAAGAACTAGACAGTTTACTGCAAAGGACAGATAAGGAAGATGGCTGTAAGTCACAGAAAGCCTCAACTAATAAAGCTGTAACTTACACCTGAAAGTGACTGGTGACATAGGAAGAAGCGGATGAGGAGGTTACATAGCACAGTCACACCATCTGACTTTCTATACTGAACCTGTGTGTGCTGTGGAAGCAGTGGATACAAAGATATGAGGTTCAAGTGAAATGAATGAACTTTCTGATTTTAGCACAGCTGTAGTGTGCTAGAATGCATTAGTGGATCACTGATTGGTTTCACCTATTGCCTGAAATTGCCCTATACTTGCTGAGCTACTTGGGTTATAAACCTATTGCAGGGTTGTTGAAAATGTAATACAAAAGAATGATCTATCTATCTATCTATCACTCTATCTATCACTCTATCTATCTATCTATCTATCTATCTATCTATCTATCTATCTATCCATCTATCATTCTATTTGATTGTATAAATTATGTGTGTTCTGTTCAGTCTGTTCAGCACTGCATTATTCTTTAAGATGTTGGGTAGAGGTCTTATTTTTGGCATGCAGCAGTGTGATGTATTTCAAACAAGACATCTTTGCTCTTTATGCTTTGAACTGATTCCTTTTGGGAATTAATTTTTGTGCAGCGGAAAAGTGTCTTCATATATAGTGTCCCAAGGATGACAGATCTCTTACTGCTTAGAAAGCAGAGCTGTGGCAAGTGATGTTTTAACATTTTACAAATCAATAAGAAGCACATTTTAGCACCAAATGTCAAGAACAAATCAGTTCAAACACACATTTTGTAGATGGTAGCATCTACCACATTGCTAATTCACATTTCAAACAGGTACAAGTTAGACTGGTTAATGCACTGTGAGCAAGAATGCAGAGTCGACTAAATCAATTTTCTTTTTCCATTCATTTTCATTATTTTAATACTGAGTGATGCATACATTGTAATTATATATAGGAGAAGTGAGGACAAAAAAAAGGTCTGTGAATTTGACAGTTTGGGAATTTCCAATGTATGAGATACAATACAATCACCTTCTGAATGAGGAGGTGAGAGCACTGAACCCTATCACATTTTAAGGTTAGAAGAAGGTTTGTTGAAGAAGTATGTGAAAAAAATGAACACTCCATATAAAAGGCATTCTTCATGTAATGTTACAAAAAAAAAACTTTATTTTATATGTTAACAACATCTTAGTGTTTTCTTCTGTCTATGGAAGACAATTTTAGAATGAATTTGTCAGAATGAAATGCTAATGATAATAATGATAATAATTATGTAATTCCCTATTGTCCAGTGTAAGTCTGCATAAAATCTGATGCTGACAGATAGTGTTGGCCGAATATCTCACTATTTCATCGAGCTATTCGATCGAATAGGGAGATAGTGTTCGGTTGATCGAATGCCGAACTCGAACACCATTAAAATCAATGGTGGGAGAATTTAGGTTATTTTTAGGGACTGTAAAAAACTGCAAGAGCAATCAGGGGAGCCAAGCTAGAGCTGACAGTTCTGCTCTCCTGATTGCTCTTGCAGTCCTTTACTAGTTGTATGTGTTCTTGGATAGCGAAACTCTATCCAGAAATAGGGATAGTGCTCCCTGATTCCTCCCTGATCAGACAGCACTAGAGGTTTTGGTTCCTATTTAACCTCTAGTGCCGCGGAGCACACACTGTTCTCAATAAATGCTGGCCACGGCCGCATTCATTGAAAGATCCCTGGCACTAGAGGTTAATAAACTTCTAGTGCCCTGGATCACAGACTGTTCTCAATAAATGCTGGCCACGGCCGCATTCATTGAAAGATCCCTGGCACTAGAGGTTAATAAACCTCTAGTGCCCTGGATCACAGACTGTTCTCAATAAATGCTGGCCACGGCTGCATTAATTGAGAAGATCCCCAGGGCACTAGATTCTAAATGGAGACAAGTTTCCCCATTCATTCACCACGCTGACAGGAGGACAGCTGTGGGAAATATCCTGTCATTGTGGGATAACCTGTAAAAAAATAAGTTAGTTACACAAATCACACACATTCACAAAATTACTTTACTTTCATTTTTTTTTTAACACGTTTACACATGAATTTGCACCGTCGAATCCCGTGATTTTTGGGTCAAATATAAGGACAACCCGAATTCAAACACCAATACTACTGACAGATGCAGTAAGATTTTTGAAGGGATCCAATGAAGGTTTAGATGCAGTTAAGGTATTTACACTAACCTTATGGTACTATTTACAGTTTGTTTACAGTGGCCCTGTTATTTTGCTTTGATTGACCTGATAATAGATCCCTTTAGTGTATATTTTTCAGCATTGTTGGACTTTTTTGTTCCCCTAATTACTATTCATATAAAGTATGCTTTGTACTGTATCTTTTACATTCCCTATTTACTGATTACCACTTTCTCTCCTGCAAATATCAGCAGGAGGTGGAGTGGGCTATCAAGAATACATATTATTTGACCTGAGTGTGTAAATTGCCAGGTTTCTTTCAAAAGAAACCTGGTATAAGGTTGAAAAAAAAAAATCAACTGTCATTACTGATCTCTTTCTAGAAAAGCTAATTGCCAGTCAATCTGGATTTCTTATTTCCCTGGATACATACCTCTTCCAGCTCACAGACCTACATTGCACTAATGCTAGACACTCAACACTCCAGCCAAGCAATAGCATTTTAAGAAAGAGTTTCATAGTGGAAATCTAAAAAAAATTCAAAATATTAGGTTTCTATTTTCCTTAGCATAATTTATGGTGATTTTCCCACACTTTCAGTCTATAAACATTTCTTCAGGTCCACAGAACTCTGTATTTGCAATTAACCATGTCTATCATTGCTAAACCCTGTCCTTTCCTCCAGTGTGTAGACTCTAAAATCATATATGTAGTACAGAAAATGTAAAAAAATAATCTAAAACAACGGGTACGCGTTAAAAATAGTTTGTCTAATGCTTTGCAGTTTATTGTTCTTAATTTTAAAAATCACAACTAGTATGGTTCTTTAGTTTTCCAGGCTATTTGTGTTAAGTTCACTTGTGTGCCTTGTTCAAACATTTCTGTTGTTCTGACTTTTGACTTGCAATACCACCTTTGTGAATGCTAGAGCAATTTCTCTTTTTTAAGTGTCTAGAATACGCACTTATTTGACATCCAGTTATTAAGGCGTGGAAGAGTGTTTTACTCTCTAGGCCCCATACTGTACTTTTAGACACAGTTATGTATTGAATGATTGCATATGGCATTTTAAACATGAAATCCTGTATCTATTGCAGAGGAATCTTTACTATATACCAGAGCACTTAATGCAGTGCACTTACTGTGGTACAGAAAATACAAAAGAATATAGTATATACCAAAAATGAATGATCAAATCTTCATCTTTATATGCTGCCGCTAAGTGAACAAAAAATTTGGTGAAGTTACCTGGCTCGCATTCAGTCAGCCTGTAGAACTTACAAAAGCAAATGCAACAGTAAACACTTGATTTGGTAAATTAAATTCAAGGAAAAATGTATATAGAAAGGATAACAATATTTTTGGATATAACAAAACTATTTCAATCTGCCCCTTAAACATTAGAACCAAGTCTTACAAAATGCAGACACTGATTCCTGAAAACCGGAGAAATGTTTTTATGACATAGACCAGCTTTTCTTAACATTTTTGTACCCCAGAGAAACATTTTAAATTATTTCCAGGTCTCTGGGAACATGTGCTAAAGCCAAATTATTTAGTATCAATGGGATAAAAGCCTATTACATTGGTGGTTAGTTGGAAGAATGTTCTCCTTACAGTGGTGTTCTTAATGCAACTGCCTGCCTCTGAAAATTGGCATTGACACAAAAACTGTGCAGGCACTAGTAAATGGTCATTTATCCACAGCTCAAGGAAACCCTAACAACCTCTGGAGGAACCCTAGTGTTCCAAAGAAACTTGATTGAGAATATCTAACTTAGACTCCTAAATATGGACTGTTTGCAAGGTTTAGGCAAAAAAATGTAAAAATTCTTGCAAAGAAAACCTAATATTATTTATCAATTCTACTCCCTAGCAGAGCTACATGAGCTACATCATTGCAGGGACAGTCAAGTGACATAGTAATCCATGGATGGTCATTGCACATTCAACATTCAGGTCAAATGCTAAAAAGATCTCAATAAAAGATCCAAGGTCAGATTGATAGGTAATGAGAATTTTAAAATATTGACTTCTTTTTTAGTTTCTAGTCTTTTAAAACTGACCTATGTGTACTCATTAAAGTCTGCGTATTCTAACTAAGGCAGTAGATCAAGGTTATTTGACAGGAGGAAATTTTACAGACTTCATAACAATTAGAGAGTGAATTGTTCTAGGATAATCCAACGCACAAGGGAATTTACAGATCTAGAAGAGCACAAATTAAGTTTTCTCAGCACCTGGCATTACGATTCCCCTGACCCACTACTGTTTATGCAAAAAGACATACACATAAAGTATACAGGTGGCACAGTAAACACATTTTCACAGCTGGACTTTTAAATTCACAAATCTCAGTAAATCATAAACTTAAGGAACAGTTATCATAACTTAGGATATATCCGTTTGGAGATTTTCAAAAGCTTACAATAGCTTACCGGTTGATTGATCTCCACATTAAATTATATATTTCTTCATACGGGTGTTAAATTTTAATTAAAGTTTAGAAAAAAATAAATAATGAGCCAACAGACAGACAGCATTCCTAGTCATGTTTGTCAATGGAATTCACATAATGCTAGGATCATGTCATTGATTGGCTCTTATGCTACAAAATCTCCATCCATGGGACAGTATTGATTTTTATTCTTCCACTATCCTAACCCCCCTGTTTAATTATGTTAGTATTTTTATGTCAAAAGGAAAATTGGAAATTGGAAAAAGGAAATTTGTTGTTTAATATTTTAGGCCTGTAATTCTTAGGAATATTTCCCATGTATTATAAAGTTTCAAACACAAATCATCAATTATAATTTATTAAATAATTATAAATAATTTTATAAATAAAATTATAAATAAAATAATCTTTATTAAAAAATTTGTATAAATGTGTCCAAACAAGGGTACAATATTAGAATAGGCTTTTGGAGTCATTATTTATTATTTGGATTTATTTTGTAAAACTTTATCACTGTGATCAATGTTTTAAAAGCAGATTACATTGATCAAGCTAAGGATGTGATGCAGAAGCCAGCTGGGGATTGCTGAGTACGCTGCTGGATCGAGGGAGCAGGTAGGATTTTTTTCCTCTGGGTTACTGGATTTGGTACATAAAAATCACCCCAAGCCACACTCAGGAATACCGCAAAGGTGGTTAAATTCATTATTTATTTATTTAAGTGATGTCCGTGTGCATAGAATGTCCTCCTCAAACAGAATATTGAAATTTTTTTCAAGGGTCTATTTATTAAATGAGGAATCTGACATTCACACATTCTCCACCAGAAATAGACAGATCTGTCAACTAGCTGTTGAATAAAAATGCTAAATACCTTGATCCTGATTTACTAAAGTAGCATTTACTACAGGGATGAGTAGACAAACAAGGCCAAACAACCTAAGTGTAATCTCACAGTATGTTGCACACATAATCCTTGAAGAACAGCAAACTATAATAATGATTTGCTATTCAGTATCAATAAACATGTGGTTTGCTAAATGGTACCTGCTCTGCAGGTGCACCAACCAAGTGGTGATGATCCTAGAAAAGGGAATTGTGTTTTTTTTTCAATTTTTTTTAACCCTCCTATTTCCTGATACAAATAGTAATATCGGGACAGGACGTAGAAGAAATATTCACAGCATGGAACATACAGCAACAAGGCTTGTCCTATGACATGGTTTCCATCCCTTCTGCATATTTCCAAAGCTACTCCATCATTTCCAAATGTAGTATTGCCAGTGACAAGTTTTGAATTGAGATGGACTAACTTATGCTGACAATGGTTGTTCTCCTTTGTACTAATTTACATTTTTTTGTTCCTCGTTTTAAACAAAGTCTGGTGAACCAGTGGAGTATAGAACTAATGGAAAGAATACATCTGAAGGCTGAAATGTATACCTAATCCACCACTGCTGACATCTCATAAAAAGTGGTAAAAATACAAGATACATTTATAAACATACAATTTTTCTATCAAATTGAATATACCAAATATGAAAAAAGGGTAAATTCAGTTCAGCTATATCCTTGAAAGGTTATAATGCTACAGCTCCACAAAGACAATAGATACACATAAGGCACCTTGTATTGTACACCTCTACTTAAAAATGTGTCTTTATTGTCATGTCCCAGGCTAATCATTAAAAAAAAACATAGCATGTATACGTAATTATTTCTACAGAAATAATCACAAGCATGGATTGAAGAAAAGGCAAGGCAGTGTGACAGTCGGATAGTCTGTAGCTCTCTGAAGATGCAAAAAAAGTGTCGTTAAGCAATGAAAGGGTCCCTAATCAGGTTAAAGATGTAGATGTAGTGGTACATATTTCAGCACAAAAAGCTGAATGGAGTCAGGAGGTGTATTTTCTGGTAGGTTTGAGATTCCTCCCAGGAGGCAGAAGCAACATGCGTACATGAACATACCAGGAGTATGTGTCTGGCCCAACCTGGATTTGTAAAACCTGAAAGAAAACTTTGGCCTAATAGACTGTCACTTTAACCAGATCGTCATCTATAAAAAAAAGTTAATAGATTGCTGTCTTCCAAAGACGGAGAAAGTACTAGGGTCTGAATAGTCAGGAGGCTGGAAAACATTTGTGTTTACTTGTTGTCAAACAATACCTTCATACAGTAACACTGTGTTAGACTTAATTCCCACTATGTGGGGTATAGTGCTATTCACGTGACTTTAAATAAAGCGCTATATGCAAAGACTGCTTTCTATGCAATGTCTGATGTCCCTACTTATATGCTGTGCTGTAGTGTGTTTTGTTAATGCCACTCTATTTCTGTCCATTTTGTTCACTGCCCTATTCCGTGTAATGAGTGGGGTCACCATTGCAAAGGAAAGCCAAGTAGGAGGTTGTGTGTTGTCCAAAGTTGCAGTAATAGACATGTTAATAGTAATAGACACATCTATATGTTTTCATATAGATTTACATTTGCGTGAATTAAAGGGGGCCAAACAACACTAAAGTGTTCCTTTTGTAGTTTCTGATAACTTGATGTGGTGTGTAGCTAACTCTCATAGTAGTAAGAGAATGAAGGTGGTGGTTGGTCAAGTTTACCAATCTGTGAATTATACATAAAATATACAATAGGTATATACCAGGCACTTTAGATTATCATCTCCCATGCAGATTTAAAGTTTAAAAGAACTGGGAAAAAGCCATCTTTTTTGTAAACTCTAAATAAGTATATAAGTAGTTTATGAACAACCTGAAAATCACTAACTGCCACACAATAGTAGCCAGTAGACAAATGACTTCTAATATTTAGAAAAAAAAATCACTAAAACAGAAACACGATTAGCTTTTGTAATATGTTTTATAGACATTTCATCGATGCTCGCAGCAAACCTTCCTCATTAGGCAACTAATCAAGAAATAATACTGGTTTATGTGAAGTCATATTTCCCTAAAGAAACACAAATCACCATGGCAACTAATGTACTGCCAATTCGTAAACTTAAATAACTACAATTCACATCGAATGCATATTTTCAATAGAACTTACTGTCAACTTTTTCTCACTCTCTTGGCTCCTGTTGTAAAGCTAATTAATTCATCAAAACACCAGGGTTGCATATTGAAGTTCTTTTTTTTTCTGCACAGATTTTATTTATCTTCCTTATCTATACCGGTTGGTATGGTCTGTTATTGTGACCTATACTAACCCTACAGGCAGTTTAAATGAAGCATTTTCATATAACATAGCAATATTGTTTATTGTATCCCAGGAGATGCTAAAACTATCAATAAGAATTCCAGTAAAAAAAAAAAAAAAAAAGGTCACAAGACTATTTTTTAAATGGCAGAAACATTTGGGATTTTCAGTTCCTTCTACGTATTCCCATGGAACCATTAACAGTCACTTCTCGTAGACTTTCCTTGGACTCCATTACAGCATTTCTCGAAGGAGCTGGTCTACAGTAATAAAAGTTTGTGATTATCTTTTTAAAATTGCTATTTCTTTCTTGGTTGTAGAATACTATGGGGAATAAACAGTTTTAAAATGATTTTTCAGTAATAATTTTACTATATAAGGCTCAAACTGTTTTTTTTTTTCTTTTGCTATGCATAAGGTATTCTTGTAGCATATTAGAAGCTTTATGTATAGCTTATGATTACATATATATATATATATATATATATATATAAATTTTGGAAATGTGGCAACAAAAATTAGCCAAATTGTGAAGGCTAGATGACATGGTTAAAACATCCCCGAAATAACAGGTCCCAGTATAAAGTGGTTAGTAGGCACCAAGATTATGAACCACTGGTGAACTGCTAACAGAGTCAGTGTCATTATGTTGGTGAATGGGGCTAATTTGTCTGATCTGATCCCATAGAATAGCTATTGCTGAAAATAGTATACTGACCACCAAATAAAGATGTCAGAAAACACACCACACCATGTTTGCAGTGTATAAGGCTGTAAAGCTGCCCATTAACAGAAGTGCAACCTACGATAGGCATGTGAGCATGGGAACTGGATAATGATCCAATGGAGGAAAGTGGCCAGGTCTGATGAATGATGGTTTCTTTTAGATGAACGTATGTGTTTGTGTAATTTACCAGGGGAACAGATGGAAGAAGAAAAAGGAAAGCTCACCAAGACCATGGAAATTAAAGGGTCTAGTGCATTAGTCTTGGTGCCAGAGACTGCAACACACCTTCAGAGGTTTTAATGAAGTCTCAGAGAACAAGTAGGAGTTATGCTATATTAGAAAGAGAGTTTTAATGGTTTTGCGATATCACTATATATATTTTTTTATGGTAATGTAGAAGCTTTAGGGCTGGGCATACCTTTAGGTCATACCTTTAGTGTGTTCCTATCAGTTTTCTAGCCCATTTTCTGTCGCTATGATTTAAACTACTTTAATTTCATTCCCAACAAATGGGTAATTAAAATGCCAATGCCATGCAAGAAAGTTTTGGGATTTTATATTTCACAATTTTTACAACGGCTTTTCACTGAGATTTTCCAAAACACCACATTTCATGCTTCGATATAAATAAAACTTGGCGTACACTGTGAGGGAAGATATTGTCAGTCTATAAACCAACACAGCAGAAAAAAGGAAATAAAGCAAATTCACAATTTTTACAACGGCTTTTCACTGAGATTTTCCAAAACACCACATTTCATGCTTCGATATAAATAAAACTTGGCGTACACTGTGAGGGAAGATATTGTCAGTCTATAAACCAACACAGCAGAAAAAAGGAAATAAAGCAAATATATCTGTATGTAAAACAGGATGACAACATTAATACATTTACAACGTATCAACTTCCAAGATGTTTCAAAGTGTATCATGGCAACCACAACTTGGCTGACATATTAGACAATTGCTATGCATACCTAGTGTCCATTCTCTTGCATAAAGTGGAGAAAATACTTACATCTAAATATTTCCCTTTTTTAATCCCATAAGAAGGCAGTCTATTTATCATTTAATGATCAATTCTCTGTTAAAATATTGTATGGTATTGTATAATTATTTTCTATGTACAATATTTTGATTAGGATCAACTTTATGTATTCCTGATTTATTCTCATCCACCAGATGGCAGTGAAATGTTCAGAAATTTTACATTTTTATTATATCAAATTATTTCAAAAGTAAACAAGCAATAGACAGGAAAAGTTCAGAAACGGAAACTCGTATGTCAAAATGCTTGTGGAAAATACACATTGGGCATACTCAGTATACTACATACCCTGTAAAATATTAAGCTATAACTTCACTTAGTTCAGTTTGGAGTAACATTGAATAGAAGTAAAAAAGGATAATAATGTACTAAATGTGGTCAATTTTGTTTTTTAAAACCTGAATTGCCTGGAAGTATCTTCATTTGTCTAATAAAAATATTTTAATTTCATATCGTGAACAGGGCATGACTTTCCAAGCATCATTTTACTATTTCAGTAAGGTCATTCTACTATACTGGGGGAAAAAAATGGTAGGGTCAAGAAAAAACTCTCTAAAAATAAAACTGATTTTAAACTGAATTAAAGTGAGGAACTGTAGACAAACTGTAACTGTAGACAACTGTAGACAAACTGGGAAACTGTAGGCAATTTTCCGACTAATTAGGATAATGCCAGGATTCTTACAATCAATTGCCTTTGTTTTTGTGGTGCAACTTTAGTCAACTTTTGTATTTAGGTTTTGGAAAATGTGTGGAAAAATATAACACCAATACTAAATTTTTTTGATTCTTTGTTTGGAAGAATATAACTTGTTCTACTTTATGTTTTTTTAATGGAGGTCAGGTTACAGAGAAGCAGAAAATAGTCAACCTCAAGGTCCAGGGGCTCCAGGCTTCTTAACCTAAGACTCTATTCAGTAAAAATCTTCGTAATTCGAGATATTTTGCAAAGTCCAAAGCTACCTATGCCTCTAGTATCATATCACAAATGTATCCCAGCCAAGGCACTATATGGTATTTACATGTATTACATGGTATTTACATGTTCTTACCATGTTTTATAATAAATATATGTGTGCTAGAGGTTTTACAAATAAAAATGACAGTCACGGCATGCAGAAAAATGAAAAGATTCATAATCACCATAGTAATTTCATGCCATACAGACAATGGCACATTTGCTATTAAGAAGATACGTGCTGTGTACTTTATATTCCCTATAGATAAATTCAGTCAAATTAACTTGCAAAAGAATGTTCTTTAAAAAGGTAATAATATATTAATGAGAAATTAGTTGAATAAAAGCCCAAAATAAATTTGGCCTGAAATTATATTTTGCCAGACTTGATTGCTGGCACAAAGGAGGGCCAGCTGCGGAATTTTGGCAAAAGAACGCCTCTTGGCTGAAAAAATATTGATATTGGGCAATTTTCATGCAACCTTGAAACACACTTCAAAGATGATAAAAGCACAGTGAAAAGATACGTTTTAGCATAAATGTGTGCAACTGCATTTGTGTAAACATGAGATGAAATGTAATGTTGGCATTTCAGTTTTATTCCTATCCAGTAAAATATCAATTGAAAATAGTTTTAAAGCATTTCAGAATTATTTAATAGGATCCAATATGAACAATCTTATTAACCATCGCATCCAATTAGAGTTCATGTCTCACTGATCTAGGTGCAGCAAACAAAGAATTTAAAAAATAGAGAATTTAGAAATGTCCTTGTCTCATCTGCTACACTTTTAATGCTATCCTAAGTTCTGTCCTATTCCCCCATTCCAACCTTTTTTTTCTGGATTCTTCAACCAGCTTCAACCAGAGATTGCAACAGAGAAAAAAAACAGTTTGGTGAAGTGCAATTTTGTTAAGCGAGCATAAGTGGGACGTTATTGGATTTCTGCTGGGATATGTGGTATCCAGAAGGCTGCAGGAGAACAGCATACATGTCATTCTTGCCAAGGTGGGGAATAAGAAAGTAGAATGCTCATAACACTTAAAAAAGTGGTCATTGTCAATCTTTTTGCAAAACTTGTCACCATTTTTGTAAAGTGGAAGAGGGGGGGTAAAAAAGACTAGGGCACATACTTTATTTTTAGCTAGGTGGTTCACATAAAGCTACAGTAAGATTTGGGTTTCCAATACCAAGTGGAAAAGTGTTCTTATAAATTATGTGTGAACAAATACAATAACTGCTTAATTTATTTTGCTTTTTAGCATGGAAATTGAAGCATTTTTCACGATAGCATTATATTTCTACTACTATTGTTTTCTTTGCTTTACCATATTTTCTTATCTCTCAGGGATTACAAGTCATTTCTAGGCTTGCTGAGAGACATAATAGCCTGAGTGCATCCAGGGACTGCCCTAGGGTCTCAACCTGGCTAGGCATGCCTGCAGCATCTAATACGAAAGCTCTAAAAACAGGTGTATAGGATGCCACAGGCATGAGAATAGGCATTTTTTAATTAGAGGAAGCAGAAGCTTTTTAAAACTCTTCTTCTAATTTTTATGTTGTATAGATAATCCCAGGGATTTAAAAATGTTTTGTAAATTTATGTTGGTCTGCCTTTGTTTGCAAGGATCAATATAAAAGCTAATTTTTTTTTTATTCCTTAAGCCATGTTTAAAAGAGTGCCCTGTAAGATATATAGTAGATATTTACAGCAGTGAAACTCATACACAAGGATAAAAATACTCCAGATGCCATCCAGTGAATGAAAAGGCCAAAACCTTGATATAGGTCACCTAATATATGCTGGACAAGGGATCATTGTTCAAGATGAGCTAGCTCTGACTTAATGTCAGTTGGCTGAAACCGTGGCTCTAGCATTGTTTATTGCTTGAGAAGGATGAGGGTGCGGAAGAGACAAGGGGAACCTTTTTCATTAGGAACTATTTCAAAGCTGGGTGTCTGTTCATTATATGTTGAATAGTGGTAAGAATATTGTGACCATAGCTTTGACTTTCTTAAACTGCATGTGTATTTTAAAGTTGATGTAAACTAATAATTTGATATGAATATATAATTTTAAAATAAAAAATTTGTTTTTATTTCTGATCATTAGGAGCCACATGGTATCTACATGCACTCAAACAGGTTGCTATATTGTGAGAATGGGATCATGCCTGCATATTGTATTTTGAAACCGTTGTAGTCTACTTTAGAAGACCATTGGACAAGATGATAACACAAGATCAGAACTTAGGTACATCATTTTGTTTTCTATAGCAACAATTACTTAAACAAGGACATTCATAGAAGGATTCCCAGGTATTAATTTTAAAGTGAGGCCCATAGAAATAAAACAATAGGTGCAGGGCCTACATGACAGGGTGTGAGGCATAGCCCAGGAAGGGTAAGGGTTAAAGAGAATATGAAATGGTTAGGGAGGAGTTGAAATGATGATTGGTTAAGAGGTTAAAGGGGAGGGTAGCAAAGGAAGGGTTAAAAAAGGTTGGATTGGAAGTGAGTGGATGCTTTGGGAAGACAAAGTTTCCTGCCCACCCACCCCTTTAGCGGGTAAAGGGGAGGGTTGGCAAGGGCTGTTAGGGTCTTGGAAGGCAAGGGTCCTGTTCAGGAAGAAGTGGAAAAGTTTGGTATGGAGGCTGCTAAGGGACAGTGTAATGATGTTTGTGAAATGGACACTTTTCTTTCCGAGACCTACAGCCTGGTTGTTTGGATTTATAATGGGGAGGTCTGGGTTGACTGTTGTTTAATGTAAAAAAGGGTTAAAGTGTCAAGTTAATATGTTATGTTAGTGGATGATTGATTTATAACAAGTGATAAAAATGTTTATTTATTTAGAAAAATATGTTTTTAATAACCCCCTGACCGGTAACCTCGAGTGTGACTCGGGGTGGAAAAAATATGGTAAAAGCGGTAATCCTGAGTCACACTCGGGGTAGGTAAACCTATGGGAAAAAATAGTAAATTGAGTCTTACCTGATACACCGGCGTCCCACGTCGTTTTTAACGTCGTTCCTTTGCATCTTCTTTTTTCTTCCTCCGGAGTCTTCTGCACCCGATGAGTCACCGGGGAGATCCCAGTGACGTCACTGAGTGCGTATGTTGCCTGCGAGGCAGGGAGGGAAATTCAAAATCTATTTGTATTGCATTCAATACAAAATAACTGTATTGAATGCAATACAATGGATTTATATGTGTAAAATCAGTACATTGTCTTTCATGAACATTTATTTTACAGTATAATATAATTGTATGAGTATTTTATTTATTTATTTTTTTAATTTATTTAATTTAATATTTTTGATATGATTTTGTGTTTCCAACTTTTTTATACTCATACTATTATTATACTGTAAAATAAATTTTCGTGAAAAACAATGTACCGCTTTTAGACATATAAATTCGAACCGAAATGAACCGCTCAGGAGGTTAAAAAACAAATTATGTGTCGGAGTGTTTTTTGAGGTGGGGGTTTGTTGGCAAGCGGGGGGAGAGGGAGGTTTTGGGGTAAAGGGGGAAGGAAGGGGTAAAAGTCTGAGATCTAATAATTGAAATTTGAAATTTACTTGACATTTGATACATACGTTAAAGCTTATAGTGATTGGGTATACATACACTTTGAAAAAAACTCTATGAGTCAGGATTGAAAATCAAAGTTACTTTATATGCCAAGTGTAAGCCAGTGCAATCAATCAAGAACTAAATGACAAAGTATTTGCCATTAGCTCCAACAGTAAGCTAAGCATATTTCAGTAATGCAATGCGCAATACGCTTGTTTTGTTATGGTGTCAGATAATGGGAGAACTTATATTGCACCATATAACCAGCACTTACCAAACATTAGCATTATTTAAGGCTGGTTGCACAAGCTTTAAACAAACGCTGATGCACTGCCAGCCCACTTGTGATGTATTGCGCACACACACTGCACAAACAATATCACAGCTGCTTATATATACACCCAAGCTAACATTAGTAAAATTAAGGTAAGTCTGTTAAACTCTATGCAATGATTGTTGGGTGACAGAATGAAAAAACGCTGTTCTATGGAGACGCAAGAGAGGATGGTAAGTGGGAGACACATTAGACACAATTAGAAAAAAAATTGCTGTCAATTTTTTTAGTAATCGAGGCCCAGGGATCACTAAATAATGTGGAAGGAGAGCTCTATTTACACCCATGAACCAATATTATCCCAACCTATCATCTAAGGTGATGAAAGTCTACAGTCTCTATGCAGCTTTTATTTTTTATTAACCTCCTGAGCAGTAAGCACGAGTGTGGCTTGGGGTAAAACAGCTGAAAGCAGTAAGCCCGAGCCACACTCAGGGTAGCTAAAAAAAGTAAAAAATAAAGCCTTACCTGGTCCCATCGGCATCCTCCGGCGTCCTCCAGTGTCCTGCCATCCTCTGGCCGTGTCCTCTTTCTTCGATCTGGTTCCCAGTGAGGTTGGTGTGTGCGGCCGTCACTAGAGGTGCAGCGGGATTGTCAAATTATTTTGGATTGCATTCACAGTACAAAATAACTGTATTGAATGCAATTCACTGGATTTATATGTCTAATAAAGTTTGTCTAATAAAGTTTGAAACACAATATCATGTAAAAAAATGTAATAATAAATTTAAATGTATTTAATTTATAATTTTGACATAATTTTGTGTTTCAAATTTTATTATACTCATACTATTATATTATACTGTAAAATACATTTTCATGAAAAACAATGTACCGCTTTTAGACAAATAATTCCAGACATAAATGAACCGCCCAGGAGGTTAAGGCAATATCAAAAGCAGGGTGGATATATTACTATTTGCTTTAGATTTTCAAAAACATTTGAATGGTCTGCAAAAAATAGAAAAAAAAAACATTTTCAAGGTTAAAAATGCAATGTTCCAGTGAACCTCAGCTTTACCAATTTGAAAAATAAGCTTCTTATGCTGCCTTAAATAAATACCTGTTTCAACAAGCTCAATAGTGTTTGTTTACTCAGTGCTCATAGAACCATATCACTGTAATAACAAAATGACTGGAAATATTCATTTATATTGTGACTGTCTGTGATTAAAGAATAGTATAAAAAACAGCCAATACATTTAAAACGTCATAAATCACTTTCCAAATTATTTGTATTTTAAACAGAACTATGGCCTCTAATTAGGCTGAAATATGTTTCTTAAAGACAGGTCATTTATTAGAGAAGGGACAGGTGATGTCTCTTCAGCAATAAAATGAACTTACTTGCATGTTTAGGATTTTTTTAGATATACTCACCTGCCTTGGCTCCATTGCCGCCAGCACTGCCATCTTCTGCCTGTCTCTTTATCCACCTGTTTCTCTGATCATAATTTTTCAGGTATAACTAACAGCATTGGTCCAAGGTCAATCGCCTTAGACCTATAAACATAATATATTTCTTTTGTTACAATAGGAAATAATATGAATTGTTGCTGAGATATAAAAATATGGAAATGTTTCCTGCAAAAACAATATAAAAATGCATTCGAGCAGCGTGGGCAGGTTTGTTGGCAGGATCTTTGCAAAAACAATAAAAAATGATAAAAGCTATTATTTTAGTGGAGCCATTCTTTGGATTGTACATTGAATCACATGATGAGGCAATTCAGATGACAAAGACTCAGCTCTTTACCACAATTCTGGGTCACCTAATGAAGAATGCCATAGTCATTGTCAAGACTCAGGAATAGAAGCACTGAATGTTCAAGGGCATTTCAGACTCTCAACATAAACGTATATAACCATGGAAACAAACTATGAGAAAAGTAGTTAGTTCAATTACTATGGAAACAGAGCTAAAGCAAACAGAAGTTTGTCGTTATTTCTCAATATATACAAGGCATAAATTAAAATATTACATAACAACAAACTTGCATTTGTAATATGTCAGAATGTTTTATTATATATCTGACATTATTTTTATTATATAGTAGTATTTCTTTTCTGTTATTCTGAATGTAAATTTAAAATAAATAATTATTTCTAAATAACATGTTTAAAATTTGATTTATTCCATTTGATTTTTTTCATGAGATTTTTTCAAATAATGTATTTATTTATGAATGAGAATTTATGATCAAGAATTCTAAATGCTATAGTATACATGTGAATGCATACTATCCATGCCCAGTCACCCTAGTCTACTGTTCCAGGGACCCAACAAGCTAGAAAGCTTTTTTGGCTAAAATTTCCTTGGCCACATCAATGAAATACCAAGCACATGCAATGTGTATTTTGGGGCCCAGAGACACAGTTTTAGTATGCATGAGTAAAAAAAAGTATATGGCTTTTAGCCACCTTGAATAATATAATTTAACAATACAGATTTCAATATGCACACACAAAATTTAATATGTATAACATGTACATTTAACTAATTATATATCAGTTTAAAGGTCAGTGCATTATTGCTACCAATTGCCATCATTAGCGCATGAGATCTAATAAAACTTAGGCTGCACAATATTTTGGTTTACTGAGAAAAGCTTTAAATTTTAATACTAAGTCCATCAACTGTCAGTTCAAACATGTCCCCAATAAACTGAAGCCTTAGCATTTTATCAGGAAAAAATACTTGCACAGATTACAGTCTTGTTGCTATGCCTGCTGGAATTTGATCTGGATACATATGGAGTTGCATATTAAACATGCCAGACGCTGACATGCATCAAGAAGTGACAACCTGGAGCACCGTTGGGTGGTAGTAGTAAACTAAATGAAATGGCACAGGTACTGGGCAATCTTTGCAAAGCCCAGGTTTTGTATTTCGTTAAATATATAACAGGGTAATTGGCCATGGCAGATTGTATGGTCAACACTTTTTAAAAAAACATAAAAAGTGTTCATACCGTTTCTTCAGTTATTTGAAAAATAAATAAAATAAAATCCACATTCCACCTCTTTTTAGATTGCTGAACTGACATACATTTATCAACTGCCAATGCAAAAAAATAGCTACATTCCAAAATACGATATTCCAGACAGCTGCTCTAAAGACCATAGAAAGCAATCTACAAAATCATTAGAAATTCTGGCATGGCTAATCTGAAATTCAAGAAAAAGAGAAGTACACTTTCTGTGCAGCTAAAAAACTTTGCAATTTTCTTTAAAGAATAAAAAAATTTCCTATTTTGTCCAATATTCACTAATAGAAGGATTTTTTTTAAAGATTCCATTCTATATTTATATGCAATGACTTTTTACAATATCAATATTCCTAAAAAGTTTCTCATTATAATCATTTTAAACACATTATTATAGAAGTGTAACACACTTTTTGAACGCAAATTATAGGGGGCAGCAGATAAGAGCAGCCCTCCTATCTAATTCAGAATGCTAGCTCAAAAGATAAAAGAAGCCCTGTATAGATAGTATTTAAATGATTAGACTTATGATATGGAATGTTTAGTTTTTATGTTATTTAACATTTTTATTTCTTCACTTTAAAGGTTAAATGAGTTTTCTACCCATTAACCTTAAAGTTGAAAATCAATGCTACCCTGTGGTGTTAGATCAATTGGAGAACCAAAGCAGAAAATGAACTGGTGTAAAATTTGTTTGTTAATTGCCCTCTTCTCATATTCCCACTGCTCTTCTGTCAATGTGAACTAGGCATCGGAAACATATTTGTAGACTAAGGTATTATATAATGATTTGCATTGAAATAGTTTCTCCTGGAACACTGATTTATTAATCTATTCTTAAGATTAGGAATAAAAAATTAAAATACATATTTTTGTATCTGTATGTCTAGATTCACACCTAGCCACATGTTGGGTTAATGTGCAAAATAAAGAGGCCAGTTTAAGAGAATGGGCTACCAATGCTTCAGAAAGAAAAAACAAAAAACAGATATGCGCCGCTTGGAGCAATGTAGGTCGCAAAAACACATGGTAGTTCATTACCATGCACTGTGATGCACTGCAACAATTTTGTTTAAGTGTAGTCAATATCTTCTGCAACAGCCTTGCAGAAGATAGAACTCAGAGAACTTATCAGACTGTTATACAGAAAACAATGGATAGTTTTGACTTGCGAAGCAAAGCGTGAAAGAGATATGTACAAATATTCACTGAGATTCTGTAGAAAAGCATTTGATCTAGGGCCACTCTCCAAAGTGGATATGTTTGAATACTTAACACTTAAACCATAACACTTGTTATAAAGCAATGAAAAACAAACTAGAAAACTACTTAGCTGTAAAATAATTTTGCCATAAAAAGTACTGAAACCCACACAGAAATCTTAGACAGAAAGCTAATTCAAATGAAATGTAAACTACTTATAGAAATATTAGATAATATGTTTCCTAAAACACAATTTATAAACTGTAACTGTAACTGTACAACTATAACATAAAGCTAAATTTCAGCCAAGACGTTTGTGTAGCTTTCAACGTTTTATTGCTGTCAGTGTCCTTATTTAGATTTCTTTTTATTTCCTGGTTATTTCATGGGTGTCAGAATTAATATAGGGAAAGCTTTTCAATACAAATAATTAATCCCACACGTTTCTGGGGTCAGCGAGTGCCCCTTCATCAAGGCCGTAAGTACTGCTACTTAAACGACGTGTTGTAGAGAATGCTTGCACACGCACTGCAATACTTACTACATCAACCATGCATTCCTAAGTCCACCCTACACATTTATCATCATACAAAAACAGACTTCATGCACTGAACTGAACTGCTTTAAAGCACACCCTGAAACATATAACTTAACATTAAAGACTTAATTTTGAAATCAGAGCCATCATCTTAATCAGTTATATTTTCAACTGTTTCAGACCAAATTGAAAATGGGGGAAAAACTTCAAAATGGGGACGAATACATTATTTACGACCTTACAAACGGTTCTAATGCCTCCTCCTATTCAACTATAAAATCATACTAACACTGCATTTGAAATTATACAAAACACTACTGTAAAGAGACAAATCATTATACACAAGCAAGAAAAACAATATATAGCCAAAACTTCTGGACCTTCACCTACGCTATGAGAATTTTTACAACCAGCAATCAAGGATTGGAATTAATGCACTTACCAGAACCTCTCTTTGTAACAACCTTCAAGCTTTGTGTCAGGGTAGCATAAAGGAGGATCAAATGTGGAATAGGAGCTTTCATCTTGCGACTCTAAAATCCGAACTCTAAAAGAAAAAGATAAACAAATTACGTTTTTAATGCTTACAATATGTAAAAACATCTAAAAAAGCATTTTAGAGTTAGGTAAGGTTGTACGTCTATTTATCTGCTGTGGAGAAAAGTAGAGTATGTTAATGTTATCGGCTTAATTTATCAGAGTTCTCTAAGAATGGGGAAAATAGACTATCGCAGGGGAACCTGGGTGATCCAGCAAATCTCATCCTTTCCAGGTTCCCATGATAGTCCTCTTCTCCAGTCTTGGAGAACTTTAAAAAATCAAGCGCTATATGTCTATGTCTCTGCTGTGGAGATCTCTTTAATTTCCTGTCCTGCGACATATATTGTTGAGACAGACATTTGCAATGTCCACAAAGGAGACCACAGGAACATTTTGTTATTTTATTTTTAAACCTTTTACTGCTTTTACTTTTTTTTTCTCTATTTCTCTGTAGGCAGCACAGTAGCTCAGAGGTTAGCACTCTGGTCTTTGCAGCGCAAGATCCCAGGTGCAAATTTCATCCAAGACACTATCTGCATGGCATTTGCAGGTTCTCCCTGTGTTTGCGTGAGTTTTCCTCACCACAGTTCAAAAACATGCAGTTAGTTTAATTAGCTTCCCCCCCAAATTGACCTACTATGGTAGGGACATATATATTGTGAGCTCTTAGAGTGACAGCTAGTGACATACCTATGGAACTTGTAAAAGCTTGCATAAAATGTTGGTGCTATATAAATACTGCGTAGTAATAATAATTTCTGGTGACTGCAATATGCTGAGAATGGAATTAGGTGCCAAAATGTTAAAGCAGCACATGAAATAGTTTTATTACCAGTTGGTCTCCAATGGGCGAAGTGTTAAGCAGCAGTAAAAGACTGATAGAAGATGGCAGTAGCCAAGGTTGGCTTGACAAGAGGGAGCACAGACCTCACCTAGCTGGAGGAGAGCATGCTGCAAACTAAGTATTCCATGTGCAAATATGCTGTGCTCCAGGAAACCACAAAACTATTTAATTCCAATTTATGATTCGTTGCTGGCCCATAACCTTGCAGTCCTTGGCCTCAGCAAATGCCATTTAAATACAACTCAGTATAAATAAGGATTGAGTTTATATGTACTGATACAAATGAATTTTAAAAATGTGCCACATCCAAATGTTTCTTTAAATACATCAGCAAATGGCCGGTCTTCTCCTAAGAATTTTGACACTAATAGCAATGCTGTATTTTAAATTTATACCTATAATTTGTGATAATACTTTATAATTGCCACATTTCACTGATATCCAGTGCCTACTTTCCTGATTATATAATTTATCTTTTATTTCAATCTTGAAAAATATGAGAAGATAGAAGGATAAAAATGAGAGCAGAATAGCTTCATGTGGTATAATGTATAAAAATTAATCTTGAAATATGAGCCTGGGGCAATCGTAAACTCTCTGACAATGTTAAAACAGCATGGGAAAGTAACTTGTGCTTCATTCGAGGACAGTGAATGAAACAGTTTACTTTCATCTTTGTAAGATCATCAACAGGAATGGGATTCCAATTTCCTCCCAATGGTATAAATGGGGATACATCTCAGAATAGGAAAGATAGCATAGAAAAGAAGAAATTACAATCGGTTCAATGTGTGAGAAAGATCTAAAGGCATATTAAACTAAGAGGGGTTATTACGAAATATCAAGAAAAATGAGGTCATCTGAAATTTGACATTCCATAATACACCATATGTTACAGTTACTTGCCACTCAAAGTTATAAATATGATAATATTTCTCTAGCCTCCAAGAAATGGCTTCCTTTCTCAAGCAGGTAATTCAATAAATATAAATTACAGTACCTCCACAAATCAAATTTTTCATCACAGATGATTTATATCAATATTTCAGAGTTATACCCCACCAATTTCAGTTTGAAATCACAGTTGAAGAAAAAGGGCTTGACTAAAGCTAGCGTCATTTCACCATGTCTGAGGGTGTGAAACACTACAGGCTGTGTTTAAACAATATATCAACTGATACTAGAATTTCAATATATGCATGAAAGGCGGACAGGCTCTAGAGTTAGCCTGCAGGAAGACATGCAACGTTTTTCACAGTTCTGATTATCCTACAGGAAATAGCTGAAGCACAATATACATCAAAACTAATAATTTATATGATATCTGCTAGCATTATCTAGCTGAACACAAATAGCGTTAACGACTTCCTAGGTCTACCTTGTGGACTTGGAATATTTCCTTATATGCCAAAAAAACCTAATTTTACTGGCAAATGAATATTCCCCTTTTTACCACAGGAATGTGAACCAATATTTCACTGAGTATGTGCCAAAAATAAATGAAGACTATCATTTTTGAAGCTGAGCCACATAGTCTTATAGTCTGAGCTACGTAATCTGAATCTCAACAGGTTGCTGCATGATATTGCAATGCAATAAAGAGTAAGTAATACATATTATTTTAGGCCGTATTCTCTCGTTTATAGTTGTAAAAATATAATGTTGTAGACTTCAAAATTAAGGTAGTTTTTGGGCTAACACCATAGGGAAGATGTGAATGGTTGGTATTCACATATCATGAATCCTTCATTTGGATGCTCCTAAGAGGACAGCTACTACAGACATATTGGCCTATGTCACATTCCTGTTGATAAAGTAGTAATGATTTTCAGTCGAATGTGAAATACAAATTTTCATTTTACAATAAAGAAATCTAGGAGCATGATAGTGTGTCAGGTTGAACAGGTTAGAGGTGGTTGGCATAGGGGCCTTACAACTTTCACCAGCCAAGAAATAAAACCAACCTAAAAATAAGGACTGCATGTCATATGGTATAAAAAGAAATGTCATAAACCATAGCAAAAGGAATATTTATATACTTGAGTATAAACCACTTTTCTTTCCTTTCAAAACACCATTAGAAATAGAGTCGTTTATACCTGGGTTATAACAGCAGGTGTCACTGTTTCCTCATGTAAAGCCTGTAATAGACTCTTGCCAGACACAAGATACATGAGGTTGTTACACACTTTACATGAGGACACAGTGCCTTCTAATAGTGGCTAACAATAATGCACAAAAGATAATTTCAGAGCAAATAACCCATCAAAACCAATTGAAAAGTATAAAATACTTTAACCTTTTAAAAAGGAAGAAATATATACAGACTAAACTGTGGTTTTTTTTTTCTCTGTTAAATAAAGGTTTTAAAAATACCATATCATGTATGAAATTTATTCAGAATACTTTTATTGACATTTCTATTAATAACTGTTTTAAATATTAGCAGTGAAGGCTGAATTTTGTGCCCCAGGATTATTCTTGAGTCAAAGCCTTTTCCTGTATTTTCAGGTAAAAATATGTACCTTGGTTTATATTCGGATCAGCTTATATTCGAATATTTAGGTAATTCATTTAGCTAGTGATTTTGTTTGCTTGCACATGGTTGGGTGACTGAAGCCAGCAAAGCGTTACCTCATTAACTAAGCTAAGTGAATTTTTCCTTGTAAAATATTACTTATTTTTGCAGCCTCAACTCTTTTAATAAATCAACCACATTGTTCTTCAGGGCAGAACTACATATCCCATGCATATAACAAGGCAAACAAAAAATATTAAACACTGTGCATAAACCAGTGGTGTAATAGTTTATTTTCTAGATGACTAGCCTAAAATCTAGCATCTCAACCTTTTTGTGTACTATATATATTAGAATGGATGTCATTTTCATCTTTTACATTTTTACAGAAGGAAGAACATTTCTTCTAAGTTGATAAGCACTTAGGGTCAATAACATAGCTATGTTGTTTATCTTCAGGAACATTCTATACAGTATAATATTTAATATACTGCAAATGTATTATATATATACTGCAAAGATATCTCACTTTACTTCACTTTCACTAGTTTCTGCAACTTATAAGCAGCAGAACTGTAAGTTTTATTTTTTATTAAGTTACTTAACAAGAGGCATTTGCAATAAAAAAGTGAATTGAGCTTCTAAGCATGCATGTATTTCTGGCCGATAAAACAACATTTTCCCCAAACTGAATTCTATTGTTTAATGCCTTATAAACTGTGGTAAATAGTAAGCATTTTGGAATGGAAATTTGCTGTGTTTGTACAGTTCAGCTACATTCATGATTCACCTAATGACAAAGCTTTGTAAAATTAATGAGATAACGCAATTGTACTCAGAATATTTGAACGTCTAAGCATTATTCCATGGAGGTGAAACACATGCTTAGGGTTTCACATAGCAGCAACTGCTAACAAAAGTGCCAATAAATCATGTTAATTGCATTTTTAAGACAAATGATATGGGTGTCCGAGTTTGTGCGCTCACAATATAGAAATAATGTTTGTTTTGTTCTCTCAAACAATTAGGGGCATTTCCTATAAACTGTGAAGCCAATGATCTGACCGCTTCATATGAAATTAATTAGGAGACTGCTGGGGTAATCTGAAATATGTACTGTGGACATTCTTTTTGGTTATCAATAATCCAGCTCAGAAATATAATTAAACCATGCTAGTATAATGAGCTTTGGTAAATAAATCATTATTCAATGTACTTTTCAGTGACTCTTACACTGTTTTTTTTAGTTTGTTTGTTATTTGGGTTGCAAAGATAATTTTTTATAATCATGACAATTATTTATTAGCACATCAGCATATTTGTAACATACACTTTTCATGTAAGAAACAAGGTGGTTGGCATTGTACAGTATGGTACAGCAGGAATGGCAGCACTGTTTGTCTCTAATAGCAAGTTAATTTATACCTTACATGTTTATTTTAGATCATCCAGATTATTTTTGTACATTTACAATTTAAAACTGAAACGGAATTTAGGCCAAGATTACCAACATAAAATTAAAGTCTTGCAGCAATGTTTCCCTTTAATCTGTACTTTTTCCCTACAAGACTGATCTGCCTTTAGATGTCCTCAGTCAGATTGCCAGCTCAACCCACTTCTTCATCTTGGCTCATGAGTTGATCATGCACACGTCCTGGACTGTTAAATGAGTATAGTGATGGGTTTATCTGTTACTTCCTTAAAACAGAATGTTCCTTGTGAACACATGAGCTTTTTGTCTCATTCTGCTGATGCTGCCTGTGCTGTGTTATAACTGCAGGAGGTTGGCACCAGGTAAAATACAGTCACCTGCATTGCCTATTTTTACAATGTAATTTTAATAATGTAATTAGGATTAGTGTGCCTTACAAAGATTATATCTTTAAAGCATATCTAAAACCTAAAAATCAAAAATGTTATAAATTGTAGTTTACTGGCCCTTAGATGTAGTGGCTTCCATTAGTTAGTAAAGTTTCCCCATTTATTTCACGATAGGAACCCAAAGCCTAATAGAAAATTAAATTAAATTATGCTGATTGGGCTGTATTACTGCAAATATTATTTTCAAATCGTAGGAGGGTTGCCAATAACCTCATTGCGTTAATCCCCAATGTGGTTTACCTCCGAGTAGACTTAAAATGATCAGGCTGATTTTCCAAAAATCAATTAGTCACCAATGGTGACATATCCCCCAACATTGGGACTGATTTATTAAAGTTCTCCAAGGCTGGATAGGATACACTTTCATCAGTGAAGCTGGGTGATCCAACAAACCTGGAATTAATTTTCTAAAAGCCGTTTGCTATTTGTTAGCAAATGTTTTCAATCCTGGACCAGAACCCTTTCAGGTTTGCTGGATCACCCAGCTTCACTGATGAAAGTGTAAACTCTCCAGCCTTGGAGATCTTTAATAAATCAGGCCCAATGTTGCTAATTTTCTATGTAGTTAAATGAGTCTGAGGGCCATTTTTACTGAAATATTTATAGACACCTTTAAGGCACTTTCTATGGAAATACAAAGTTATTGTGATAACAACTTTTTGGAACAATTTTGAGAAATTTATTTTTTTGGGTTATGTGAGTAAACCTGAGTACCCCAAGAAAACCCACAGTGTAGGCTTGGATTGTACATCAAAAAACTATGGGCAGTCCAAAGAAATAAAATTCTGACTGTATGTACCCTTTGTAATTACAAAATTGTGACCGAAAAAAAGATGGTAAACATTAATTAAAAAGCAGCCTTTTTTAACTTTTTAAAATGGGGGAACCCTTGAAATAACTTTCAGGTCTCAGGGAATACAAGCCAACATTTATGATATACCCATTTATTGGTAACAGCCTGGTGGTCAATGGAGTTTTATACAGCATTTGATAGGAAAATAACAGCACTCCTCAAAAAAAACATTTTTCCATAAAATGGTAAGGACAATACATCCCTATAAATTAGCTGCAACATTACAGTCGCTTACCTAAAACAGATCTTCACAATAAAATAATACCACTTTTTATTAGTTTTTTTAGAATAATGAAACCAAGCACCAATTGAAATCACGTCATGGATTTTAAATATTCAAAACAGACATTGCTTTGCACACTATTATTCATGCTCATGGAAAATATGTTCCTTTGCTTGAATGATCCAATTTACAATTGGCTACATTCAGAAATGATCCTACTCCTGTCATATAACACATGGTCATGTTAAGTCATGCCAAGTGTTATGACAAGCTTTGTGATTGGCTGGCTGTACAATGTAATTTTAATGTGAAACTATAAACTGACTTTTATAGGCACTAGAAATAAAAATGCAAATATGACAGAACAAGATAGATAGATAAATAGAATTTTCAGTGCTAAAATAAAGTACATCTAAAAGCAAAACTTGTTAGTTTTTAATGGAGGGTTTGGTTGACTCTTGTCATTTTCTTTGTTTACTAAGAATGCATTCCCTGTGGAAGACTTTTGGATACTACCTGTTAAAGGCACAACAGGAAGTGGGAAGAGATCATTAAGATTTTGGAACCTATACCTAAGGTACATAATACTTGCAGGAAGAAATGTGATAAGATCATAGATAGGAAAAGTATGCTATTCCACTGATGACTTGTATTCTTAGAGCCTGATTTATTAAAGCTCTCCATGACTGGAGAGGATGCACTTTTATCAGTGAAGCTGGATGACCCAGCAAACCTGGACTTTGAAGAAACCCATTCCTAGTTTGCTAGATCACCCAGCTTTACTCATGAAAGTGTATTTTCTCTAATAATTATACTTTATTCTCTGTTGTTTCATAAATGTGGGTACGGGCTAAAATTTTATGGTCAGAATGGATTATATAACTTATACTGCATTTGCTAAGTTCTAGGTCTTCTGCATAGTTGTTCTTGAACTATATGTACTGCATTTCAACTTAATTTAGATCCTTTGAGAATTCAAGCTGATGTAGTGGCTTCCATTAATTAGTAAAGGTTTTACACTTATTGTACGCTAGGAACCCATTGGCCATTACTGAACATATTATGTTCAAATTGTAGAAGGGTTGCCAATGACCTCATGGCCTTAAAATGTATCCCCAATGTGGTAAGCCTTGGTGTAGACTTGATCAGTAGATCAGTAGATCTGTAAAATGATCAGGCTGATTTTCAAAAAATGACCAATACAAACAATGGCACAGGAGGGCGAAAGGGCCCTGTCCAAAAGTGCTTACAATCTAACAGAAGGGGAAAGTAGTACTCATTAGGAATGGGTAAGTAGTGAGGGTTTGCTTGGTGGGTGAATAGTGAAGGTTTGGGAGACAGAAGAAGACAGGCAGGCGAGTTTAAAAAGATGGTAAAAAATGGGTTTGAAGAGCCCTATTAAATGTGCCGAAAGTAGGAAAAAACCTTTTAGTACGTGGAAAATCATTCCAGAGAGTCGGGGCCACCCTACAAAAGACTTAAAGTCATGTATGTTATGAATAAGGAAGTGCTTGCACCCATATGAAAGTTTTCTGACATGGATCAGCAGGTCTTAGCTGATTGTTTCATAGCTGATTGTTTCATGTAACTTATAAGGCTTTACTAGATGCTGGGCTTGACAAGGGAAAATCATTTTTTCTATTGCTCCCAACCAATCTTTCCCACAAACCAGGTTTGTGTCTTAATAAAATTACTACAGAACAAGTGAATTACTTCTTGTATTGCATTATCACTTGAGTGCATTTAAACTTGATAAATCACCATGCTGTATTTTGTATTATGGAAAAAAAAGTACCAGCAGTCGGCCGATTCAAACTTGGCAGTTTAGCAAAGGATTGGGTGAAATGCTGGTGGAGCAGATTTTGAGAAGTTCATTCATCTCTGTCAGGAATAAAGCTGAATCTCAAAGAAAATGGTAACAGTTTGTCAACTATCTGATGTTGCTTTAACATAACCACCCCATTCTGAGTAAAGAGGATTGTGGAAACTGCAGGCTAATAGAAGTTGGACAGGAGAACCCTGAACATCAGGGTACTAAAGAGTATAAAATCTCCTATGTGCAGTTGGCTCCTTAGATTAATATAGTTGCTGAACGTGTTTATTTCTCTTGAGAGAAATCTCTTTAGATATTCACAGCATACTGAATAAATCCCATAGGCACAAATGCATGTTTGAAAGTAAAATCTGATACTTATTTCAAATACACAATTATTGTACGAGTTTCAGCATGTATTGTGTTCAATGTTTCTAATCAGCAATATATAAGTATATATAAGCCTGATTGCATTTTATATTTTTTTGTTATATGTTGAACAAAATGCACTTTCCTTCTACCTCACATGTAGAATTGGGAGCACGACACCTATTTTTGGTATTATACACTAAGTTGAGTCTGGGAATACCAAATAACCAAGCAAGAATTTGTTTAAGCTCACCTTGGTTTCTCCACCAAACTCTTGCCTGAGTTTTACACATAAACATTAAGAGACCAAGAAACCATTCATATGCTAACGTGAATGTTAAATGGATTGATGTGATGCAGTCCAATGTAGTGTATTGCCAAAATTAGTGAGCCATTTTTGGTTTATTTTGGTGCATTAGGTAGGCCATTCAATGTGCTTTGATGCCCCACTTTGGTGTAAATATGCCCTAACTGTTTAAATAAGACAGAAGAAGATAGAATTTCATGGAAGAACCTGAATGATCCAGCAAACCAAAAATGCATCTGGTCCACGAGTGCAAACATTAGACAGTTAATAGCAAATTATTTTTAGGAAAACCATTCCATATTTTTGATACACCTAGGTTCTTCTATGATTGTCTGTCTATCTTCTCAAATCTTGGAGAGCTTTTATAAATGTATTTAATTTCTTTCTAAATTAGTCCTGATTTTTAGGACCTTCAAGGCTGGAGAAGATACACTTTCCTCAGAGAACCTGGGTGAACCAGCAAACCTGCAATGGAACTGGTCTAGGATTGAAACATTTGCCATTTAATAGCAAATTGGTTTTAAGAAATCCATTTCAGGTTTGCTGGAATCACCCAAGTTCAATGGTGAAAGTGCATATTCTCCAGCCTTGGAGAACTTAAATAAATTAGGCTCATTGATTCATCATTTCAGCTATAATAGGTTTTGTTTAGGAAAAATAAAGGCATTTGTCCAAGTATTTGTATTTGCAGCTTTATTTTATTACACACAATGTTTTGTGTTTATTTAGTAAAGAACACATAAACTTATTTAAAAAAAAAGTGTAGATTTCTACAATGTCATCAATGTTAATTTCTCACTACTTAAATAACCAGTCTATTGCATTGATCATTATTTCACTTTTTTCAGCCATAGTTGATTTGGAGTCTTCAAGGCCAAAAAGTAGGCTCTAATACAGTTCCTTAGTAATTTAATTTTAATCTTTTGCATCTTATTAGGATGATAAAGTAGTACCTGTCAACACATTTGCCAGTGAGCCAATTAACACTGACGTCATGATGACAATACAGAATTTCTGAAGACTTTTTGCAGTGCTCTATCCAATTAGTGTTATATCTTTAGAGTGACTCAGTATTTAATGTGTTGTCAGTAGAGAATATTGAAAAATATATTCATTTGCAGCAAGTCATTGAAAGTTTGGGCTTCAGTTCAGAGGAGATAACACTATGAGTTAGTCAGAAGACAGGCTGGAAGTTTTAAAGGTCAGGTGCACCTTGATATCCACAGATTTAATTATTTAGTTTTAAAGTATTGTTCATTCTATTACAAATCAAATAACAATTTTTAGCTGTATAACTATGTTTCTCTCTAAAATAAGGTATACACTGATAACTGTCAATATAGTTTAAATATTAGAGCACCACCAAATGTTAGTTTCTGTCATTATAAAATGTAAGAATTTTAGCTTTAAGCATTAAATTTAAGGTACATTTTGTAGGTAATTTTAAAAAATGTACAAGTCCTGAAAAAGTCAAATGATCAAAGAACACTTCTTGATTTAAATATTTTCTTAACCTGGGTTTTAAAATTATTAAATCTGGCAATAATTAATTTTTAATTGACAGATGACAAAAAAAGTGATGACAAAACATGACAAAAAATCTCAATAATACACCACCACCTGAAGTATATGTAAACCATAAGCCTAAAATTCCATATAAGCTTTAAAATATAAACATTTTTTCAAAAGTAATTTTTACATATTCAACACTTCAATTTTCATGAAAAAAATGTGGTGATCCTGGAGGGGCCCGGTTGCTAGTTATTTTGGGTTTATGTGTACGTAACCCTGAGTTCTAGTTGGTACAACATCTACAGTGTATATATGGCATTCCCCTGCTGAAAAAGAGTAATTTGTTTTATCGGTTACTGAGCTCAAAGCAAAACTCACCACAAGTAACAAGCTAAACATAAACAACCCAAGAAATGATAAAACACCAAAGCTTTTTTCTGCAATATTCAACTTCTATTTAAATATTTGCAATACTTTTTCTGAGTTGGATGTCTTCATGGCAGCATAATCTAACTAATTTTCTTTGGGTCTAGGTCTTTGTTAACCCATCCCAACCTGTCACTAGAAGTGCAGCTAATCTTGTCTACATGAATGTGCTTAACTAATGGCTGCATGTAATTTTTAGAACAGATTTCATGATAACAATAGTGAACAATTTCAGTTTAATATTTGTTTAAATGGCCATTTGCAGTTTCTAAAGTTTGAACAAGGACATAAGCCCTGGATCAGCACTTCATTTTTGACTGATTTTAAGATAATGAAGTACTTGACATGACCTCAATTGAAATAGTATTACCAGGTTTAAGCTTCTTGGATAAATAATTATTGGGTTCTTTTCACTTTAGTTGGCTCAGCTATCTCTTCTGTATATGGTCTTGTAATGTGGTTAAAAATCAATGCCCTTTACTAGTACGCATGTTTCAACATGGCTGGATAGTTAAAATCACTCATATTAAAAATGGCATGTCTTCTTGCTGCCTTTTCAATATGTAGCAGCAACTGACCTTCAGCAGCATAATTTATATAAGGTGGCTTATAACAAACCCTAATAGATATATTAGAGTTATTACCTTCAATGTGTATATTGCACATAAATATTTCATATTTACCACTTGCAGCCAGGACAGAGTGCAAAGCTATAGCTCCAAGTTTTCTGAAGTCTGATTAGCTGCTAAGCTGTGAATAGCCAGGTTAGTATGAGATGAAAAAAGATCAAAGTGCAAAAGTTCAAAATACACAACAGCATCACACAACTGTTTCCCTTCTGTAAGCAAGAAAGGAATTTTCAGTCTGTAGAAGCAGTCAAAAAGAATACAGTGCTGGGCTTTCTTTTTAGAATTCCCAGAACATTCTACAAACTAAATAGGCATCCTACACACCTCGTGGTAATATTTGTCTGTAAAATAACATATTTAAACAAGTATAATGTATTTCTTATGCCTCTGATCCCAGCTAATCACTTGTAAGACACATGCGGCTGTTATATGACTTCAGTTTTTAAAAGGTGATCATAACTGAAAGTCTGTTGTACCCTTTTTTTATAGAATTCACGTTATTGTTGTTAAAACCAAGCAAAACTCGTCTAATGTATATACAATAGTTCTAAAGTGATATCGACATCTTAGTGTAGTATTGCAATAGTTGATCCGTATGAGCCTTTGTGAATAATAGATTTACTATTTTGAGTGGCCTAGTGATGTTGACCTTTAGTATTTTTTTATCCTTTTTGACACTGGTATTGCTCAGTTCTTCTTGTTGTGAGAGCGTTCATCCTATTGGATGTTCTGGGTTGCAAATACAGGCTCAAAATATCTGTTGGAGTAAAATGAACCTTTATATCAGATGGCACTGTGCCCAAAATAAATAAAACCCTAATATGAATTAAACATTTATTTAAGAGTAACCTGCCATAAGAAAAGAAATGGCAGGATCCATCAGTGGCATGCCTAGGGGTCTCTAATTCAAGGACTTCACAGGAATAACAAGAGGTAGTAAATACCAATAGAGGGTTTGCCAAGAAACCACAAACAAACAGATGAAAGAACAGATCACTAGAAGGGCCTTCAAGGGGCAATTAATCCATCAAGCCTGAGTCAGCAGAAGATGGATGCATATTCAAACAGATGGGTTGGGTTGATAACCCAGCTGGACCTCTGGTTTACCCTTACATTTAGATTCCAGCAAGAGGTTCTTGTATCAAATTTAGTTGGGAGGTCCATCATATTACCTTAACCAATCCCAATCTAGTAGGGTGTGTGCCAACTGATGGTCAACATACCGAACACACCCACTAACCAATCAAGGAGTCCCAATGTTACCTAATTGGAATTAACTATGTAAAAAGGGGAACTGGGAGAATCTTG
>NC_092858.1:134545126-134549300 GCF_032062135.1 Pyxicephalus adspersus
TTAGGAGAGGAGTAGAAGATGATGGCAAAGCCCGCATCAGAATGGGGACAGGTGAGTGTATTTACAAAATTGTGACAAGGCTGCATGCATTCATGGACTTGTCTGATTGCAGATTTTTTAAGACTTTAGTTATTGTAGGAATTAAAAATGTTTGGCTACCTTTCACCTTTTTTATCTTTTGTTACATTGTAAACCCAAAATTTATCTCAATATTACTATTGTAAAAGGAAAAATAAGATGACCGTTATATATCTTAATACACTTGACTAACTATCACAGTTCCATTATTACATAAAAGGACATTGTGCACAAACAAGCTAGCTAATAAAATGTTAAGTTCTACTTTTGAACTTTCTCTATAAAAACAGCTTGTGCATTTAAACCAGTTGCTAAAAGAACTTTGCTAAGGCTTCAAAAAAGACCAATTTATTGGAAACACAACTTTTCAATATGTATTTGGCCACAGAAGGTACGATTAAGTCAAAAAGCCAATTAATACCATAGACAGTAACGAATATGATATACACAGCAGGTTGGCAACATCTGGTCAATTCCAATTTTGTTTGTCATATGAAATAAAAGGCCAGTCTATTTCCTCTTATACAAGGCAAGTCAATTATTAGTTATTTGCTCCTTGCAAAATAGTCCCTTTGACATTCAATGCTTTTGTAATGCAATATACCTGTGAGAAATTGTGTGCATATCTCAACCAAATGGAATATGTCAGATTTCTATGTGTAGGATGTGAATAAATAACTAGGGAATCTAGAGGTATTTACTTGTTGGTTGGCATACACAATAGAATAGATAGAACTACATTATTGATATGGGGCATGCATATAAATGATTCCAGCGCACTACCTGCAATGATAACACATTGTCATCTTGGACACTATCATCGAAATATGTCATTTTTTAACAAAGATGATATGGACAGAAATAAACAGCTTGTCACCAGGTGTCTTGTTAGACTTGCAAAAATATCTTTACACCTATAAATCCAAAATAAAACATGTTCAGCAGTCCAGGATGATCCATGGTCTATTAAAAAAAAAAAATCAGAAATGGAATTGGTATAGAATAACAATTAAAAAAAAAGATTTAACTATGCTTCTGCTACATATCTACTCAAAGCATACCAATACGCCTCTCTGTGCTTTTCGTGTATTGCAGGAATATCAAACTAATGGCCAAAAGTGTAATAACCAAAAACTCATCTACACAGAGGTCCTTAGGAATCTGAAAAATTCCCAATCATCCAAAATACTACTACACCTAACCTCCAGAGCTACAGTGTCAACAACCTATTAGAGAAGATTTAAAAAAGTCCAATAAGAATCCAGACCCTTCCCCTTCTGTAATGCAGACCCTTCCAATCTGTATATTTTCACTTTAACTATAAAAAAAACATGACATTTGCACATCACACAAATACTTTTATTGCAATATAAATGCAAACATTTACTTACCAACTTATCAACAATTTACATATATAACCAGAAGTAGATCCATCAGCATTCACAATAACCTGACATACGGCAGTGTTTAGCTGTCATAGACTTATCGCTAAATGACAGATCCCCTGCACTGCAATAAGAGTGCAAAATATCTTTATTGACAAAATTGATTAACCTTTGCAGTAACACCTAGGAACACTCAGTTCACTCATGGAACTCATGGAATACTCATAGAACTGACAAAAACTAAAAATGGAATTGTGCTGGATGTATTTTAGCAGAAAAATTGGAATTAAAAGGCATTTCCATGGAAGTTCTGCATTAGTGCAGAAACATGCATTCCATTGCAAAAGTAATTAAGTAGATATAGGCTACTTAGTATTAGTCAAATATTCACCCTAATTAATTACATTTGTAATATTTATCTTATCTTTAAAAGCTTATCAAACATTTTTAAAGCTGCAACATTCAAGCACAACCACAATCCCGTTTCATATATAAATATAAATATATATATATAGATATATATAGATATATATATATATATTACCATTGAGCCCATATGAAGAAAATCTAAAAGGAACTGGGCAACCTTAAAAGCTGAAATAGGCTATAAGAAAGGTATTAGATTACCTGGAATCAATGCTGACCGTAACTCAAGAAACAAAAAAACACAGGAGACATGCAAAAACTAACTCTTTGCTTCTTGCTTTTTGTTTAAAGTGGAACTAAACCAAATCAAAAAAATCACACAGATCCCTCTATTGGGCTGGACCTTTCCTTGATCAGAACCCGCGTTGCCCTGGAACTCTTCTTTGTCCCGGTGTAGAGGAAGCATCAGGCACCGCCATCTTTGGCCTTTTTCCTCCTGCGTTGCACAGGTGCCAAATCAGGTGACGTAGCCTGCTCTAGGGGAAAAAATGTGCTGATCTCACTACGCATTAAGAAAGATCAGTATCTCTTTCCCCTTGTTGAAGGAAAATGCCTCTACCGTGTATTCCCGATCTCATGCATGAGCAAAAGGAGCAGCCAGGAGCCTCCCGGGATGTGTGACGTAGGTATAGTGGCAGCTCTGCACTCCCATTCAGTATGATGGCTGTGGCGATCTTTAAGAGTTTACTTTTTGAACAGTTTAACACCTACTGAAGTCGCTGGGAGAATGAAGAAACTGTTCTAGCAACATACAGAATGCATAATATCATCCTCAGCAAATTCACAAATTCACTTTGCAGGATCTCAAGAGCATATATATATATATATATATATATATATATATATTTATATATATATATATATATATATATATATATGCAGGGATGTATCCATGCAGACATTTAAAGTTACCAAAAGGTCCACTTCAACAATGATTGGCTGGGCTATCGCTTTTTAAAGGGATTAGCACTTCACAAAGGAAGAGAAAATCTCTGTTTTATTCCCTAGTTTATTTTGGTTTATGATGTGTAGATTGCAAACTGTGCAAAAGACTGTTAATATTTACCCTCTCAAGACCTATAGCCATGTTAAATAAAATAAAGCTGTTTAGTGCCATCAACAAAGTGAGATGGTCATTGTGGTCAAAAAAGAATATTACATTAGAGAATTGAGTATGAAAGCTTAATAGTGTATATTAGTTGGAAAAGACAATGCTTAGCTTCTCTGAAATGTCAGTTCCCATGATATCAAAGGTTTTTCTTTTAAAGATATTTGAGAAGCCAGAGAGAATTTAAAAAATATATAAAAGCACTGCTGCAGTGAGAAATATAACCTTAATTACCTATTTGCTGGTGCCTGTGGCATACTTTCAAGCAGTACAGAACAATGTGTGAACAATGGGTGTATGTAATATTTGAAAATGTACACAATGTATTACAATGTTTTTAGCTTGTCATTCCAACAATGAAGAAAAAAAACTCAAAAAGCATGAATTTAAAATAATAAAGAGTGAAATACAGATTATGGTGAGCAATATATGTGTATTAATTGCAGATAAAGTAAGACATTTCTATTTTATGGCGTAAATTGTCTAGTTTTGGAAAAAAAGTGAGTGAAATACAGAGATATTTGACACATTAAATCTACAAAATTTAATGAAAAAAATATAATGGAAGTAAGCCATTAAAACCACATGCTTTCAGTCACGTGCTTGCAAAATAGTCATGTTTACGAGCTGTAGTAATGCACAGTAATACACAAGTTACCACTTGTGGTGATACATATGTGGTGATTGAGGCAATATTTATTTTTTATGGCACCACAGCACAAGTAAAGGGCCAAGCTCAAAGCAATGCTGCTCACTTTCACCTTGTGCACATTGTCCCTATCAATGGAATAAGAATCACCCTTTGTGTCAGACCTCTATTGCATACATAATAAGAACAAAACAAATGTGGAACCCCCAGCGAAAACAGTATATTTCATGTAAGGTATACAACAACTTATTACAATATTAGAAAACTATAACATTTATTATAGATATATATAAAAAATGCACTCACATCAAACTAAACTTACAACAAACATGTGGAAGTCATCCAGACTCCACTCTACTCCACTCATTAGGTTATGTCCTTCCAATCTTATTAGGGGAAAGGAGATGGGGACATGCCTGTTCTATATATTATTGCAATTAAACTTCAAACATCAAACTTATAAAACTTGCATCTGGTGCACTTGCAAAGAGGATGAATATATAATCCAGTTGTAAAACTGAAAAGATT
>NC_092858.1:134550621-134561996 GCF_032062135.1 Pyxicephalus adspersus
TATTTATTTATATAAATAAATATTTTAATGTATTCCTACTTATTAATGAAAGCCTGTGATATTTCCTGCAAAACTTATCTAAGATGTTAGAGATCCTGCTAAATGTTTTTACTGAGAATGTGGCTACTTTTACAAATCAACTCCCTTTAATGATTTTTGACGGACCACTGACCGTACTTATGCATTTGCAGTTCATGTGTGTATAAGATATACATATTCACAAACACACATTTTAGTAAAAAAACAAAATTCATGTTGAAAATGCAGCTTTACATGCATGGTCACCAAGTATTTTGTCATTAGGGTGGTGAGATGAGTATTTTTAAACATAAAAAAATGAGCCAGAAAGCTCAAAATTGGGACAGTATAACCAGATAGAATCAAAGTAGAGAAGAAAAAGCCTCAGGGTGACAACTGGCTAACATCTATCGAATACACTAGATCACACACATATGCTCTTCTGAGTTGTTCTTATATTCTCTTTTTATGCAGTCTTTAGGATAAAAATAAAATCATATGGAATAGCTTGAATGCAAGCACAATACTTAATGGGTGAATTTCATTAAAAAGCAGAAAAGGAAAGTGTTTGACTGCAAGGAATGAGCAGTGAATATTTCATATAGTTAGATATAGGTATAGTAATAAAATAGTCCTAATTTTTAGCATGTTACAGTTTTTTTGGGTCATGTCCTATTGGGAGATTTTTATACTATGCACTCAGTCTAAAGACTGTTCAATAATTACTTAGAATGAACATGAAAACCTCTGTATTTCATAGACTGTCTTGAAAAAGAAATATAAAAGCAGCCGTACTGACTGGTATTTTAAAGGTCACATTCTGAGGTTGTCTTATTCTTATTATTAGAATTATTATTCTTATTTCACTCTTTAATTACTGACCTGAATCAGGGTCAGGCATCTCAAAGAATCCCTAACTGCATGCTTGTTCTGGGTTAGTAACTTACTATGTAGTGGAGCAAATCTCCACTGCATGACTCTGCAGACTCAATGTTCAGAAACAAATGATCATTAACAATTCCCAATATTTGTAATATTTGTAAAAGTTCTGTATAATATTATTAGTAAGTAAAACTACATAAACCAATAAAAAATATATCTACCTGTTATCCATGTGAATCAGTTTAAAATGGAAAGAAGCTTCTTAAGGCTGAACGTTTGAGAAGAATCTGTATGGTCTCACCCTGCACATGTATTTATTATAGACTGTGTTTTAGGGTAGTAGAATCACGCATGTAGCAATAAGTGTTTTTTTGTAAAATTACTTATTAATAAATTTTGTTCTTCAAAGCAAGTGTACTTTCAAAGTCCAATTTAATGGTTGTAAGGATGAACCTATATGGCAAACTTGGACAGTTTTGGCCAGTAGTTGAATAGGCAGATCAAATAATCCACAGGGCCATTGGTTATTGAAAAGCTTTGAGCATCCTGTTCAAAAAACAGAATATATTCCTTTACAGAGAGAATAAGGAAGTGCCCTCTTAAGAAAGAGAATCAAGCCAAGTCAGAACTTCAGCTTATAAAGAAAATAAGTGACACCATCCAAGAGGACTTACAAAATTAGTTCTTAGCAAAAGGACACAAGACATGAAACAACACACAAGAAAATGAACACCTAAATCCCAATTGGTGTACGAGGTGGTAAAGTCAGGAACTTTTGAGCACCCCCTCATAAATATAGGCTAACAGCTCAATTGCTGGGTTCCTCAGTTCAAGTGGATTACAATAAAGTTAAAGGGAATTGTTTGTTGAAGTATTTAGTTGTACTTTATATCGTACTGATCTATACACTTAGTAAGTTACTATATACCAGAGCTTTAAAAGCTTTATGAATAGCAGTGTTTGTTAGACATCATATTAATATATTTATCTTGGGATTCATTATCACAATAGCTTGTCTATCACTTTTTTATACTCAATTACAATTAAAGAGTTTGCAGCTGGTAAGGGAAAACTTTTCTTTAATGCCAGCTAAAATTAAGACAGATGCTACATTTTATAGAGTATAAAAAGTTCTCTTACAACTGGTAGAGTTGAGTTTAAAACTTTAATTGTGACATTAAAACTATACGTGATAACATTTATACATCTCAGTTTTTGCCTAAAGCTTTAAGTTGAAAAACTATTTTGATTTGAAATCAGTATACAGGATAGCACTTTACTTATAACAGACAACTCTGTCAGGGTTTAATGAAGAACAAGATGAAAATTTGATTAAACCAACTTTAATGCGTCACATGTTTAACTTTTAGACATCCTGATTCTCCAGGAGACAAGTAAGGCACCAGGTAAGGCACAATGGGACTGATAGCTCAGCAAAGCAACTTGGCAAACATGTATACTGTACAAAATAAACAGAAAAAGAAATATTCCACCACTGACATTCAATAAAAAATATATTTACATAATTGCTATACAAGTAAAAAAATTATAATGTTTGTTGCCCATTAATTCAAACCTGCACACCTGGAATTTTTCAAGGTTTTGAAACTAAACTAAAATTATAACATTGTGTACAAATTCAATGGGGGCTTGGTTACTAAATGAATATAGGCTGTACACAAAGCGAAATATCCCCTTGCAAAAGATATTTCATTTGGCCTAGTAAATGAGATGTAGCACCAATGACTATAACCATTCAATCATGTGCAGGATTTTTTTTAGATTTCCTTACACATAATTGAGTATTCTTTGCATAGTGACTATCAATCTATTCCCCTAACTATACGAATTATGCCTTGTGCTGTGGGCAAGTGAACAGACTAAATACGTTTAGTAAATCCCTCCTAATATTTTTCTATATTACTGCTTGAAAGATTGGCTAACTGGTTTCCAAAAAGTCTGGTATGGGATCAACTTTTAGGAATCACTGCTACTGCTTGAAGTCTACTGCAATGAGTCTTTCAATGGTTGGGCTTTTTCTTCTGTACACTGTAGCTTACTACTCTTATTGGGCAGGCTATTTACTTTTAGTATCTGAAAGAGCAAGGGTTGGTGAAAAAAACATTCATTATATGTTACAGACCTATTGATGATTTTTTTTTACCAAACTCCAAAAGAAACTGTAAGAAACTGGAAGCCATCCTAGCAACTTTGGCAAAGCTACAGCTACATCCACCTCTACTACTTTGAACAGGATTACAGAACACTCATGTTCCTGTTACTGTACCATGTTAGGGAGGAATTATGAAGTTCAAAGAGGTTACCAGGGCACGTATACTCTAGCTGTATGGGCTGCTGGTATAGGATAATTTCAACCAATTAAAAGGCTTTTAATTGTCTTTCATGTAATCCTGAGTTCACATTGTTAATTTCCATTGAGTGTTTATTATTAGCACTGAGCTTAGACAAGAGTACTTATATATTTACTACTCAGATTGATACTCTGCTACAGGGAGAAAATACAAATAAATACTATAAAACCCCTATTCCTGCACTATTAAAATAATTCAAGAGTGAAGAGTTAGCTTATTACAGACACCTATTGCTGATTAGTTTTTTAATGTTTGGCAGTCTTAAGTTAAAAATAACTGACAAATACACATTACACAGTTTAGTGGCTCTGATAATGAATTACAATAAATGATGCCTCTGCTGCAGAATACATTGAATTTGACACAAAAATCCCTATCAGATCTAGCATAGATTTGATATTCAATTGAAAATACAAACATCTTTATTCATTGGGTTTATTTTTCACAGTTGACAAACACCTAGATGCATTATATACATGCTGATAAATCATAAAGGGGTTTGTTCACAAAATATGCATTTATACCTTTGGCCAAAAAAGAAGAAAAGATGAATCACAGTGACACACCACGGAAGCAGCATTTATTGAAAGCTGTATTAGTAGTAGGTCAGGTTTCTAGTTCTCTGCATAAAATGTAATGTGTCAGGTTCAGGTAATGACAACTTAAATGGCACCAGCTTGGTGGAAGTCATACACTGACTAGACAATGGATGAGCGATTATGCTTTGCAATACAAATTCTAATGCATATTTTCTAGGCTTGGAGCACCTTTTGTATTGAAGTTATATTTGGAAGAAAGCCCAGAGGAAGCCGTGGACTATATTAAAGAAGCTGTTCAGTGTTTACGGTGTTGATTGAGATATAAGAGACAGCAAAAGAACTTTATGGCAAATTGAATGTAGTTATCTGTTGCTTTATAGGCTTTATTTTAATTTGTTTGCCTATAATATTGATACAAATTGTGAAACTTGAAATTACTGGGTCAAAGTAATTTCAGGTCTCACAATAAAGCACAATCACACATATCAGCAAGAAAACTTAAGTGCTACTCAGCTTTGCCTGTAAAATCACAAAGTTACAAATGTGAGAAGCTGATAATTGTAAAGTCTTCATGTATTAGTAATAGGAAAGCTGCCCAACAATTCATAGCATTGGCTATTAATAATACAAATAATATTAATACTACCGAAAGCAATAGCAGAGAATCAATTATATCTGCTGTAATTAAACAAATAGGGTTAATAAGAATAACTGCAGCAACAATAACTATTACAATCACATTAATATAATAAACACTAGTAAAACAATCTACATCTAAATCACTCATGCATTGGTATAAGGTTAAAATGCTCACGAAAATTATATGTGATAATATTATTAATTGTAATAAAAAAAAAGGCAAGGAAGTAAAGTGTCTGCTTCTAGAAAAATCTGCAGTATACATTTTTTTATATGATAGAAATTGAGATAAAATAGATTTGGCTGATCGATGCTGCAATGGCAGGAGAAGGTCAGTTTGAAGAGAAACTCCTAAAAAAGAGTATGAAATACAATGACCTGCAGAAGTGTGAATCTGGCATTTTTTCAAATATAGAACTGATAGACAGCCAAGCAACTAACATTTTAAGAAGAAATTGAGCAAAGTCAGCCTTCATATTTCTCTTAAAGCATAACTAAGCCTAAACATTAAAAATTGTGAGCAGACAGGCTATAGCTCCTCTGCAATAAAATAAAAGTTTATGCCTGATCAGAACTTTTTAATAAACTTCAGTTCAGGTTTACTTTAAGTAGTTTCTGGAAACATCTTGAAACCACAGATCACCAGTTATATACTAAAATAGTTAGGTTTCTGCATTCAGAACATCAGTTGCATCACTCAGGGTCATGACTTTAAAAATATAAAAATTGTACAGTTATAAAGCAAAGCAGTGTGTTAAACAAATGTGCTTAGTGCTTCACTGACTTTAGGACTCTACAATCAGCATAATGTTAATAAAATGAAAATAAGAATTAAAAAAAGGCCATGAAAAGAGCATGTTCACTTCAATTTTCAATGTAATATGACATATTTTTTCTGCTGCGTTAAGCAGTGAGAACTTAGTAGGACACTGCAGGCTCCCTCCTGCACCCTATGTTTTATGAATGATCCGTAAATTGCCTGTGGTATTCTATAGAATGTTCTATATCTAATGCAATAAGATAGAGCCCCTAAGTGCTTTTTAAAAGCCTCAAAAATATTCAGTTTTACTTTCTTACTACATTACATCAAACATACTTGTGTTCAATTCTTTTTACTTGGGAGACAGAATATATGTTGTGATTAAACTATATATTTCTAATCTTACTACATTCCTTACCAAGAAATTTTAATTAAAACAATATATTTTGCTGCAATAATAATGCAATAAAGCAATAATAATAATGATATCAAAAGTAGACAGTTAAGGTTAAGAAACATGTTGATTATATTGTGATGATGTTTGTTAAAAAATAATGATTTAAAAAGGACACTGATGATGTTATTGACTAGTAATATTAGTGTTAAGCATTACCATAAGTGCAGCATCAAAAGTATAATATTTATGTCTAAAAGGAAAATGTAATAGAAGTCTAAAATTAGATTTAAATTCTAAAGCAAATACAATCTCAGCATGTAAAATATTGAGTGACTTGCCAACCATATAAAACTTATTGGTGATATTTTCTAGAACTTATTAGCCAAGAAATGGCCTGTCTAGTGCCAAATAGAGCCACTCACAATAAATGATCCCAAAGAAAGGGTAAAAAAATAAAAAGGATAAGGAAACGGACGATGAAAGTGTGACTGGCCTTTTCCCTATAACATATGTTATATTATAGACTGATTTGAAGAATCATATTTTCAAGGAGCACTTGAAACACTTGAGTTTGAAGTGACAGTCTGCCTGGCTGTAGAAGTAAGCATAACAAATCAGTAGGTGGGAAATTCAACAAATTAAAAAAAGATCACTTATTAAACTGAACTAATATGGATTGTATGAGAAACTGATTATAAAAAAGGTCTTTGTCAGGCACTTGCAGTTATTTAGTTATTCGACCAATTCTGCCAGTTGCAGAGGTTGTGGTACTACTTTTTTAAGCAATGGCAAATATATATATATATATATATATATATATATATATATATATTTCCAGTTACCAAGTTTACAAGTTTTATACTGTTAGACACTGTGCTAACAATCTTCATTTTCTCCAATTTAAAAAGCGTGTCTAAAAATGTTTTTTTGCACTCCAATAGGAACCAACTTAGACCCACTGCACATATAATAAACCTGGTCTGACCCACCCTATCTTCTTCCCCAAAATTCTTATGATGAAGTGTGACTATTTATAGAGTTTTAGAGATATCAATAGCTGTCTGAGCATAGAACACTGGAGTTGGGGGGCATGATACACTGGGCCTGATTTATCAAAGCTCTCCAAGGCTGGAGAGGATACACCATCATTAGGAAAGCTGAGTGATCCAGCAAACCTGAAATGCATTTCTTTAAAGTCATTTGCTATTTGTTAGCAAGTGTTTTGAATTTTGGACCAGAGCCATTCCAGGATTGCTGGATTACCCAGCTTCACTGATGAAAGTTTATCCTCTCTAGCCTTGAAGAGCTTTAAAAAAACAGGCCCACTGTTGAGGGGTCTTGTTGTTCCTTAGCTATGCCAGAATAAAGCACCAGAGTAGGAGTATATAATGCAGAACGTTTAGGTAATTTAAGCAATTCCAAAACAAAATAATTCACAAACCATACCTTAAAGGGTTTTAAAGTAAAAAAGGTGTGAAATTATAGTTGGGTTTAAAAACATATAAGGCTAAATACCTTTTGAAAATACTATGTTGTTTGTTGCTGTATGTATTTTCATATGTTACAAGTGCATGGGAGTTCTTCCAAAGCTAGTGCTGTATGTTATAAAATGCTACTGAATAACATCCTATTCTTTGTCTGCTCACTTCAAATTGAAGATAATCAACCCTATTGTTAATATCACACTCCTAACAAAAATATGTAGTCTTATTTTAATGGCGAACAAAGAAATAAAAGTGATGTAGTGAGCATTTAATCATGGAGAAAACTTTATCTTGATTGTAAGCACATCAATTATTTATGCCACGCCATTTTTTGCCATCAGTGTGCGAATTCCTCTCTATGGTTTGTGTGATTTCATTATCTTTGATTTACAGTACCTGAGCTTGACAATGCTGGCAATCTCTTTATATAACATTTTATACAGTACTTAGAAATGATTTTCTTGTTTCCAAGCAACACAAAACAAAGTGATTTAAAATTCCTAATGCTCAATAATATATGAAGACAAGCACCAAGCTCAAATCTTCAAAGCATTCCCTTTGGATTACCTGCAGAAAAGACTTACCGTACATTGGTCTATATAACCTCCAAATACACACACTTAGCATCATTCTTACTTAATTAAAACAGGTCAGATTGTAAACAAGCAAAGGTTCTTTGTAATTGTTGGTTTTCTACACTGTTCGTGTAGGCTGAAAGGCCAGCTTATTAAGGAGGGTAATGTTGTACTACACTCCATCGATAATACTAGTATACAATAGAAATATCTTATTTAAATGGTTCCTGATCTGAATAGAACTTTTTTTGTACATCACATTATTATGTTATTAAAAACAAATTATGCCACAAAAGCTTTTACGCCTTTCCAGTTTTCAGAATGTTGTACTTTATTACTCCAAATTTCAGCATTTTATGATTTGCTTTTACACAATGTAAGTTTTGAATTCCCTTTCCTCTGTTGTGATCCATGCAGGCTGAGGGGAATATTAAATTATGAAAACAGGCTGCTTTCTCTGTACAGTTCCTGGAATGTACAGTAGTGATATGAGTGACAACGATGGTTGTGACATGGTTGTGTGCCAATGCGATTACCACATTGTAGGACTAGAAAGCTGCAATATATTACATTTTTGTTCTTGGCTAATATACACTTTATCATGTAAATAATTACCCTACACTGAAATATCTTCTTGACAGTCAAGTTGGACAGAAAATTACTTAACCCAAGTCTCACAGTAAAATTACTTAACCCAAGTCTCACAGTAGCAGTATATGGTGCCCACATTTTAGTCAAGTATTACTAATAATAAAGTCTGTTTAACAGCAGCATTATGATAAACAACGTTGTACTTTGGCTATATGCTGCAAAACATTATACCACAGAATGGAATATTGGTTGTGTATTTTTACCTGCAGTGCTCAAGGTTTTAATATTTCAGCTATCATTTAACTTGGGTAATTGTAATGCAGTATATGTTACTATAGTAACACTCCTTCAACATTGCTGAACCTTAACATTAAAACACATAAGGAATATATCAGAACATTTGTCCACTGGAATCAAATAATAAAACCTGTAAGATCACCTCAGGCCAGGGTACCTGTTGTAAAAGCTAGAAAGAGCTGTAGATAAAATTACCAAAAAAAAAAAAAAATTGTTGAGTGCTACAGAGTAGACCAATATGTGTAAACACAAAACAATTAGTTTAATTGTTCGCTGTGCTTGTCTGCCCATTCCAACAGGTCAGGTTGTGTTATTTTAGTAGTACTGTTGTCATTGTGTAAGGTCAAGGTTCCTAGCAATTTCCATTGGGAATTAGAGACATCATCAATCACTGTGGGGTCTATAAAGTAATTGTTACGATCGTCATCATTATCATTTATCAAGTCACAGACCCAGCTGTAAAAATGTATTCACTACTAGGGTCAGTTATTCTTATCACGTATCAGTGAATAATATTTACAAAATGAAGATACAGGGTTGTTGTCATACCATCTTACAAACATAGTCAGGCAGACATTAGGCAACCGTTCGGCAGAGTCAATTTGAGCATCTGTTAGCAAATGTAGATCACAGAAAACAAAACTAGATGTTACCAGGAGATTCAGGTTTAGATTGCTACATTCGCTATATACTAAAAAACCTTTTAGAATGCAAAACCCAAATGTTACTTTGAAAAGTCATTGGGCCTAATTTATTAAAGCTCTTCAATACTGGAGAAGGTAGACTAACATGGGTGAAACTAGTTGTTCCCACAATTCTAAAATGGATTTCTTAAATATATTTATTATTTTGCAAATGCTTTCAATCCTGGACCAAATCCATTCCAGGCTTGCTGTATCACACAGGTTCTCCCAAGATAGTCTGTCTTCTTCAGTCTTGGAGAGCTTTACCAAATCAGACCTATTTACCAACACATTATTTTTCCAAAATTGTTGAGAAAGTTAATATATAGAAGCATTTCTTAAAAATCTTGAATTAGCTGCCACCATAGAATGTACACATTAAAAAAGTAACTTGTAGACCTATGTACTACTTTATGACGTAAAAAGGGATCAGTAAGACTTTTGATATATCACAAGTACTTTTAGATTTTTTGTAACAAATAATCTTGGCTAATTATGACTTGCAGTTTAATGATATGGTAAAGTTAACATTCATAGAGTTAAGCATATTGTGGCTTCACCAAGTGAGTTAACAACTGAGCAAAACTTCAACAATGTTATATGTTTTTCCTGTAAGGAACAGTTTCCATCAACAAGCATTTCTTTCAGCTTTCAGGTTGCTTTAAAAAATGTTTCTGCAGCAGTTTTTGCAAAACAGGCTTCAGCATCTGTCATACAAAATGTTAGTCAAAAAAAAAAAAAAGAAAATATCCCTTTGGCACTGTTGTCCATGACCATTTACAAGGAAATGTTACTAATAAGTAGACCAATGTATAAAGGCTTTGAGAAAATATATTCAATTGCCACCTTCACCTAGAAGGTGGGAGGTCTTAGGAAAAAAAGCTCAAGCATCAAAAAACATATGACCATAGGCAAGAAAAGAGTTCCATTATTCCCAAGCTTGTGCATAGGAACAATTACTGATTAATCCCCACCAAGTGTCTACCACTGTCAAATCCATAGCTTTTGTAGTCACAGCAGGGTGATGAATATGACACTTTGACACTGACCCAGAGTACTAGTTTTATCCTCCCACTCCACATTCACTCAAAGCTCTTGTCCTAGAGCAAGTTTATTATCTGCTCACACTCCTATAACCCTTATTCTTAACAGAAGCACTGGGGGATTTCAGTCTCTTCTATCTAAATTTTAACTAAAGAAAAAGTATATTTATAAGTAGACCTAAAGCAGAACTAAACTGAAAATAAAAAATCACACTTACCTGCAGATCCCTCGATTCTGCTGGAGAAGTCCTTGATTCGGTCTTGCGCTGTCCTGGAGTCCTCCTTCGCCCCGGTGTGGAGGCCATCTCAATCTGTTTTCCTCCTTGTTCTGGCTACATCACCCAATCTCGCACTGCACAGGCCTGAGATTGGGTGACGTAGCCTGCTGTAAAGGGAAAAAAAGACTGCCGATCTCACTGCTCATATTGTGATATTGTCATTTCTTTCCTCTCTATCTAGGAAAATGCCCATTTTTTAATTTGCATAAGAAGGCTGTCTACCCAAATCTTGAGATGCAAAAAAATAAAGGTGGTCAAGGAACATTTGACACTACAGCTGTTATTTTATCTAGCCATACAACATACATATGTACTTCTTGGTTAGGAGGTGATATTGATGATAATATAGTGATGAATATGATATGTTAGCCAGGTGTATGTGGCAGATGGTAGTAAAAACATAAGTCTTTGAGGCATAGGTCTTAAAGGATGAATTTATAAGACCGTAGGGATGTTTTTAAAGTGGCTTGCACTGATAATAATGGTGTTGCTTTTTTTGCACAATATCATATTGACCTTAGTGTGTTGAAGTAAAGAATAAAACCAGGTTCACTGTCAAAACCACTATTGTGCTTAAAAAGTGACTTTACAGAATAATTTTTCCGACCTCTCCAAGCCTTCCTATGAACACAACATTGGTGCCTAATTTTCTCTTGCCATGGCTGAACATAAACAGAAACACTCATTAGATCTAAATAGGGTGTAAAACCTATACCATGTTTCTCAACCAAGGTTCCTTCAGAGGTTGCAATGGGTTGCTTAAGTAATGAGCAATTTGTGCCTCCAAGGTCAGTTACCACTGACACAAATCAACTTT
>NC_092858.1:134563147-134569738 GCF_032062135.1 Pyxicephalus adspersus
TATACTGTAGGAATATGGTACTGTTCAAGGCTACACAAAATTACTGCACAGGCATTGCCATCACAGAATATGCCATCACATTGGAGGAAGTCATCTCTATTAGGAAGTAAGCACCAGGGTGTAGGGATATGCTTAGCTTATCTAAGGGGTCTGGTCTGGTAGATGGGTACAGATGATGGTACAATAGGCTTTGAATAAACACTTCTATTGATTGTACATCCACAAGTGCTATCCGATTACCAGATCATTAGATTAGATGTTCCTGTATACATTTATATACAACAAGGTAGCCTGTCAAAATAAAGATATGATATAAAAATACTAATATTAGCTTTTACAGTAATTAGAACACTGAGTAACTCATGAGCAACTGTTAGATTCAAAGCTTTCCATTGCCGAACAAAAACATTAATACATCTTTCTATATTCATTTATTCTATATATATCCTTTTTTTCGTGCATATGTACGCTAAAATATTTACTTTCATATTTTGGGCCTGCTTCATATTCTAACAGCTGTTAGCATTATTATTGTGTGAGAACAAAGATTTGCAACAGCTGGAACCTAAAATAATCCACTAGGAATCAGTTCATTAGTAAGTCAATTAAAAGGAACTCTGCACTGGACTTCTGTAGCCTTTTTTAACTAAAGTTCATCCCTGACCTCGAAAACATGGGTGGCCATTTGTGAAAACTGAAGTAAAGAAAACAGGATTGTTGCTCACAGCAGCCAACCAGGTTTTACCTTTTATTCTCTGCACTACCCTGGAAATAAATTAGTTTTTGCTTTGTCTGGTAAAAGACTAAGTGCAGTGTTTTTAAAAGTAGTATAAAAACATTGAAGAATGATTTTCCTTTTTTTTCTTTTAAACTTTACCCCTTTAGCCAGTAAAATCCTTCCTGTCAGTTGGGAGTCTTTCTTCTTTTTCAAAATAAACTACAGACAGCTTTTCTAACAAAAACTTCGATCAATTGGACTGATTTACTTATTTAAGCTGTTCACTTACCAATGTGAATTATGACCTTGCAAAGGACAATTCAATTATCTTAGAAAATCCCCTTTGTACAGAATATCCAATCACATGAAAAAAATATCTAAAAATACATAATTTATCCTCACTTTTCATCGGGTGTTTGACATCAGTCAGCAGAGCTTTATCTTATTTACTAAGCTAAGTAGTACGCTAAATATTCACAATTTACTTGTGTGTGTGAACAGCCTATATTCCTTTAGTAAATCAATGTCTAATAAGTCCTGACCATTAATCCTTTTCTGCTATACCATGGCTTGTGTAATGGTAACTAGGGGCTCTCTTTGATAAAATACCACCAAAAAAACACTACATCCATAACAACTGTTATTTACATCAATAGGAACTAAAAATTGTAGTCACATGTTAAAAAATGGCAAAAAGCATGCACTATAGCTTACTAAAATCAGCCCCTAGAAATAATAAAGCTTTATGAGAAAATATACATTTGATAAGCTGAATTCTCATTTTATGCAAGCATAAGTAAGTGTAGGTACCCCATTACAAAAGTGGTGCAGATAAATACTTCTCATTACAGGAGAGTCTACAATTTAACAGGGGTACATACAGTGACCACCAATGTCATAAATGAGTTCTACACTGACCATAAATGACTCTGATATGACAGTGGTCCGTGTTAATACTCATATATAAGCCCCACCACTATTGTCCCTACATGAACAACATGTAATAACATTGTATTTCACAACCAACTTTAAAGAATTTGAATTTGAATACAGACGCACACATTCTGGTAAATCTCACCAGTCCCATCATACTCCATCAATTTAGGCAGTTGACATGTTACCCTAAACACCTGATGATTGCACATACAATCTGTAAGCGTAAAAAGCTGTAAAATACTGATTGCAGATCAGTATGAATGCAGTTAAAGCAATAGGATAAAAGTCATACCTCCCAGTTCACAGTTTGATCACTGGCATAATATTTTTATTGCAGTGTTTTAAAAGTTTTAAAGTATCAATTTAAAACTGATTTCATGTAAATACCTTTAAAACTATGTGAAAAAATGTAATTAACTGATTCAGTGACTAAGAATGTTGTTCATACAAACAATTTTCCCGAGGATTACATTTATTAGAAGTATCCAATTAATTTCATGGTTTACTCTTTGAACCTGAAAGCAAAAGATATCAGTGACTCATTAAACTATTAAAAAGTATAGACTCTGAACAGTAGAAGCCAAGGCATTCCATGTATTTTTCTGTATTTAGAAAAAATATTTACGGTATGCATGCAATTAGTAATTTAATTGTTATCATGATTATTCCAAAATTATTTCGGCTAAGAATGTTGCACACACAATAAATGTGTCTAAAAATTTTAGAAGGACATGTCTACATTGAGAGCAGTCAATCAATTTCTCCCATTTATGAACAGAATAAAATGAAAAAAGTCTAGTTTCCTTTCTTTTTTGGACACGTAAAAAACATATATGTGGTATAAATCAAGAGTAAAAAGAAAATCTTTAAAGTTTTTTTAAATATGACAACATTTGATAGCTATGGTATTTTAATAAGCCTTCAAGATACTAGATGAACAATAGACCCGCATGTTCTCTTAGATTCTTGGGTTTTACAGTATTTAGAATTGCTTTTATAGAGAGATTCACGGTAAACTGGGGATTCTCCTATTTTATTACCCTCCTTTACTATATGTCTTTTTAAAACACATTCACCCTTTTAATTTACTCAGGAATGGCAAACAACGCTACAACAATCAACTAACATCGCCTCTGTGCTTGAAAAGCTGTCATCAAAGGTCCAGGCCAATGTTAAAATTGCTCCATTTGCAATCATGTTGTCTGCACCTACACTCTTAAGGCAGACAAGGTCTAAGAAAGGAAGTATTACCTTTATAAACCTTTAGAGACTTCAATTGTCAGAGACATATATGAATCAAACAAATGCATGGAACAGATTCCTCTTGTATCTGCAATTACTAGGGGTTAGGCTGTAAACATAGTAGTGTGCAGACTTGCTTGTCTCAAAGCACAGGCCAACAAAAAGAAGATAATAGGTTATATTTATGGAGTTTTTCAGTATGTTTATATATTAAATGACCTATTTTGTTTTAAAACATTTCCTAAAGATCCTACAATACAATTAACCAATGCATTGTATTGTTATGTGGAAGCAGGAATTTAATAATAGTATGTTGAATGTTATTAGACAAAACCACAAAACCTACCCCAACACTTAAACAGACTGAAAGTCACCAGTAAGTAACTGACATTGAAAGAAGTTCACAAGGGAAAACACCATGCTATATAGCAGAACAAAGACAAAACACAGTTTATTATCGTGCCCCTTGCCTTACACATCATTATCCTTCTCCCATATATAATCATTTTCCATATAAATGGAACTATGTTCCCAGTAGTTCCTATTTAATAGAGCCATATCACTGTTCCAATGAGTGATTCATCTTATTTAGTCAATTTTAAAGTATTCAGTCGGGATCAAGGAAAGGTGAGTGGAATTAAAAATATCTCACTATGCATAGAATGATGTCTATGATAGTTCAAGATGATTTGTCTTCAATAATAGGGAAAATCAAATAATGTAACCCCAAAGTAACAGACACATGTTTGGAAACTGTACAACTCTTAAAAAGTCTTCCAAAAGGCAATTTTCTGAAGGTCTATTGGGGGGCTTAGGTGAAGGATTGCAGGGCGGTCTAAGATGTAAATCTAAAAGTTTGAGTAAACGAGGCCTTCTGCTGCATTATTATAGTATTCTTGTTCATAAATTCTAACCTTTTATTTTTATAATACTTCATATTTAGCAACTGGCGTGTACAGATACAGGTACTGTTACTATATGCTAATGATTTATAATTAAGAATCAATGTCATTTTATAGGTAAAAAAGTATAAAGATTTTCATCCTTTTTATACTGCAAGGAAAGGGACATCTTTAAGGTTATTATTTATTTTAGAATATGAAAAACATGTTGTCTTTTGTCTTAAAAACACTTTTCCTGATGTCTAACTGCTGCAATAAATGTATACAGTTATTATAGCCACCCCATTTAAACAATTGACCCTAAAATAGAGGAATCAATCACAACTTGAGCTGTTTTTCCTCTGGGCATCACTAGCAATACGATTAAAGTTTGGAATCAGTTCTATTTTATGTCACTGTGACTGTAACAACTAAAGCTTAAATAGAGTTTCTCTACACTAGGCTTTAAATGAACCAATTTATGCAAGCCCTGACTATATACATATAGGAATATCCTTCAGCGCAAATGGTTTTGAATATTAGTGGAACCACTTCAAGGCCAAACCGTAGTAAAAGCAAAGACCTAATTATAGGGCTTGAAAGGAACTAAAGCATTCAGTGCTAGGGATAGGACACACTGGATATTATTCTATTATCTTTCAGTCCAGGCCATATTTATTAAAAGGCACTTGGAAATACAGAGCTAGGGCCAGGGAGTGAGGAGGCAACACCCAAACTCTACACTATAATTACATACAATGCAAATTGACAGCTTCTCTGAGCCTATTTCAGTCTTTGTCAGTGTCAACTAGTGTATGGGGGAAGGGTAAAAGCTATTGAGTGGCATTGGGCCTATTCTATGGTAATCTATTGCTGTTCTCAGGAGTTTCCACTGGAAAGGTTCTAGTTCTGGGTTGCCACCATTTTGATAGTTTCATCCTGCTTAGATGTCCATGAGTCCCTGAAGCTATTCATCTTTTTCTTCTTCTATTTTTCATCTAGTCTTATTTTTAGTGTAGTCCAATTTTCAGCCTAACAACCATGACTCCTTTGTTAGATATGGTGTAATGTTTGAGGGTCCATAAGGTTAAAATGAGTGGAAAAACCTGAACAAATCCACTTCTACAAAACTTATAGCTTTGGAGGGGATATCAATGAACTGATAACCACTCTGATCAGCGGAGCCCTAGGATAACTAAAATTATTGGTACAAACATTATCCAAAGCATTCAGGGCAACACATTGACTATATGTTATTAATTGGAATCACATGTTATTTGCCCATTACAGCCCAGTGGTATAGCAGAAAAAAATAAAATGGAAAAATGCTCCCCTAATTAATGAAGTGCAGGAATTTTTTTTTTTATTTTTTTTTGGCATTTGGAGTTGGCAATTTTCTTCAGAATTAATGAACTAGTCCATAGAGGTAGATATCATTCATGCAATACCATTAGAGAGGCACCTTATTAGTTTTAATTGATTTTGCAGCAGGGTAATGACTATAAACAGCCAAAAATATAAAGAACTATATTCAGTGAAATGAAAAACAAGGAGTCATGGAAAAGACAGCCGTTACAGAGCTACAGGTCATCATTGCTCTCATCAAAGTGTAGCAGCAACAGACACAAACTAAATCCACAACACAACTGTGGTACATTGTACCAGTTTGTATATCAATAAAGATCTAATTTCAAGGGGTGACATTTTCAGAGACAGAGCAAACTCATATGAAAAACAAGATACTCATTACATCAGTATATCAATTACTATGCTTTCAAAATATCATACACATTACTACTTGTTGGCATGTTTTGCTGCTTTTCATTCGGCTTGACAGTCTGTAAATGGAACAGCATGCAGCAATGCCCCTGTCTCAATCTGCTGACTCATAACAAGCTGTTCAGAAATTGGCATTAAGGAGACAGGGGCACCACCTGGATCCTATGTGAAATCACAGACATTCAATTCCTCTGAGAAACATGGACAACACTGTCATAGAGTTAGAGTCATTTTTTTTTCTTTGCTTTCAGTAATTGAATAGAGATTGCTTTGCAATGGCAATGGTTTGATTTTCTGGAAATACAGAGAACTCATGCTATAGCTGTATGCTCTCCCTTTCCACAGCTGCCTAAGAAACTTGAATGAATTGAACAATTTAATGGCTTTCTACCTTTGATTGAAACATTTCTATTTATTAAGTTATCCAATAGGATGTTATGTTTTTATCTCCTCTAATTTCATGACATGTAATGCAGAGGGACATGGACATTTTGATTTGCTTGTATGTACTAAACAAATAATCTCCATTTGCAATTTGCATTAGTCAGAGAGCTCTTACAAACTTGATCGTTCCATCTAAACACTCTTACAAATACATATTATGTGTAAATGAAAGGCGCTCAAATATATATATATATATATATATATATATATATATATAGTATATATATTATTATAATAATTTGCTATGTAAATCAACTATTATGTGTGTCTTTTTTATGTGTGTCTCACTGTAAATGTTTTAAATGTGTAGCAGCTATAGATTAAATCTATAGCAGCAGAAACAAATTTCTTTTGTATACCACTTTTTCTGTTGCATGTCTCTATGTTGAAGAGATATCTATCCCTTGAACATGATTTAAATGAATTTAGCACTTTACCATATCCCCAGATGATTCTAAATGTAAATGACTAGACATCTGTTGTTCAGAATATATTTTTAACCTTAAATACTGTCTGTTATAGTTCACAAATATATATATATATATATATATATATATATATATATATATATATATATATATATATATATAT
>NC_092858.1:134569904-134654509 GCF_032062135.1 Pyxicephalus adspersus
GATTAGAGCTGATGTTTTTAGCTGATGATCAGCAGTGGATGTTCAAACCTTGTCTTTCAATTAAAACGGTTGTCATAAGCCAGGCAGTGCCAAGGTGCCTTCTTCCAGGTTAATTTCAAATCTTAAAATAAGTAGTCACCCTACATTGAATAGTCAGTGTCCTCAACAACGTAAACTACCAACAATGTGGCCACTTTCATAGATAGTTAATCATGGTAGCAGTAAAACCAAACCTCTTCTCTATTCTTGACTTATAGGACAGGCTGTAAAATTTGAAGGGGTGGGGGGCATTATCAATAGGTAACATACAGATCACAGTTTCGGGCATATCAATGGGTCATAAACTGAGCAGACTTTTGTAAGAGTAGAAACACTTTTTAAAAAATGTAATTTTAATGTGTTACTACTGTTACCTTACATATGATTAAGGTTTTTTATACACTGACACTTTGATTAGTCCACTGTACCATTTTTAGTGAGTTATTTTCATCACAGATGAATTGTCCTATTATCCATCACAATTCAATAATGTGTGGTGGGGATTTTATTACACTGTCAAACTAACTATACTATTTTTATGGAAGTACATTAACATAGTCCATTATTTATGGAAGTTCATTAACATAAAAAAGGCTACTCCTAAATGGGATTGTTTAATGGGTTCTGTATTAGCAAGTTATTATTGATGTCTTTAGCAACAGCTTTGTAAATGGCCATGATAATAGTAATCATCTTTACACTACTTTGAACTATTGCTACAAGAGTGTAATAACACACTGTAACTCCGTGGTCATATTAACTTCATGAATACTTTCCCTGATCTATTATTTAAGTGTAGCAATAGTTTTTAAATGTTGTTACAATTATTTGATTTGCCTATTATTGCTATTAAGTTGTATCATATTTACCATAATTTATCTGTATAAATGAATAAAATAAATATGAAATAGCAAAAATAAAGGATGCAGACATTTGAGATATAAACTGTCATGCTGGACTTTTATTTCTAGATTATTGCTTGTTGCAAAAACCTAGCACCTAGTATGTGTACACTATGTCTTCCCTAAGTGAAACAATTTCTCAGCTTACAATTTAGTAATTGCTTCCTTGCTACTCACCTTCTTCTAATACTTGAAGCTGTCCAAAAAAATAGGGTACATTACTTAAACCTTTTTGGCTGTAGCCCATTTTCTGTGTTTACTATATAATATTAGTAATTAAGATACAATATATTTTAATGTCAGTCAATCTATCATGGTTAATAAATATAATGATGGATGAGACCAATTTGTTTAGACCTAGAAGCGTCTCTGAGAGTGTTTAAATACCAGTCCAAAGCATTCTCATGTGTTAGGATACATCACTGTGGCATACTGAAAGCTGATTTTTGGGATAAACATAAACCACCACCCCCAGCTGACCATTGTTTGGAAAAAAAAGAAATATTCACAATGGTCATATGACACTTCATTCCAAGGGTGCTGTCTTCTTCTGTTTACAGAGCAATAGTCCTCCTTTGGGTGCCCATATCACTGCTGGTAGATGTGGACTGTTGCTATTGGCTGTCCAGCAGTGGGGTCTGTTTTTCTACCTATTAGGGTAATAGGTTTACAATATCAGAGGTTAGAATTAGGATTTAATGGACCAATCTAGTTTAATTTATGGACAGAGTAGTTCTGATTTTTGCAGTTTACTATAGATCGAAGAAATAACTTTTACCAGCTGTTATACGTATATAGGCTAAAGGACGATGTAAGTAAACAAATGTTTTGCTAGTTCCTGTATCTCTTTCTTCAGGGGTAAATTTGGTATGAAGGAACTGGTGCTGATGGGAAAAATAGCATATGGGCAAGAAGGAGCATGCAAAATGTGAATAAAGATTACATACGAGAAGACTGATCATGCTTTATTCCCAACTATCTGTCGGGTCAAACATTATTGGATCAACATAATTTGTTTAAAGTCCATGTTTTAAGTCCATTGTGCCCTACTGAAAATGTTCACAGAAAAGGGTCTTCAACTGTTAGGCGCAGCTTTGTACTGTATTATAACTACTCATTTAATACCCTTTAAAATGTAAATGGTTTAATTAGGGGATGATAGAAACACAAAGACCTCTATAAGCATGGTGGAACAAAAATATTTGAGAATACGATTTATAGAGTTGTTTATTTTGTTGCCAAGATCCACAATATTAGTTTAGTTTGAAACACAAAAGGTATTAACCTTGTAAGAACATTTATCTCCTAAAATTTATATTTATTGAAAGTTTAATACATTTTTTCTTTCCTCTTTTGAACCTCAATACGCACAGCAAATAATCCCATGAAAATGATAAAGAGGCAAACTAGATGCATAGAGGAATATGTTCTATGGTGTAACAGAAATATACCACTGCTGTGTATGAGCAAGTTGAATAGAACAACATGTCTGCAATTCTGAAATAAAAAATTACATAATTTATGTATTTCTGGTGAAATCTCCTATGCTATTTAATAGTCACTCTTGGTACACATAACCTACAGTCACAGGTTAACATAATAACAACAAAGATTATAAAGAAGAACATTAATAACTGCCAAAGCACTTTCACATAAATTATTGGGAAGCAAAATTTAAACACAGGAAAATGGCATAGCTGTGTAGAGCAGGACCCATTATATGTGATTTATAGGCTTCTCATTAACTTCTAGGTGCGCAAACAGGGTCAATGGGGAATTCAACGGCACTCCCTATAGCGTTCGATCAACACTAACAGATTAACGTATATAACCCCATCAGGAACCATGCAGGGAGCTGGCCAAGGTGCTGACAAGCCATGTATTCCAGGCTGACACAAGATTATTCCCCAGCATGTTTTTATTGTGGGAATGGGATAGCTGACAAACTGTACAAGCTATAACAATAAAAGTACAACCCTCGGTTTTTCAAGAATGACCAGCCTACTTTATGCCTTTATCTACAGTGTAACACAAGATTATTAGGAACATTGTATTCTATGTATGCACGCTCATGCACTATAAATATTAGATGTATGTGAAAATGTGCTACATTTAATCACAATACATTGTTTTAAAGGATCCCAAAAATTTGGGTGTAGGTCATACAGCTTTGCAAGTTGCTTCTAGTAATGCTTTTAGATTACAATTCAGTACTTAGGTGTCATTTATTATTTTTTTCATTAAAAGGTATTCCTGATAACCGGTAACAGTGGTCACCTTTTGGACTTCACAGACCACTACATTCATAATTTTAAATCTCGTGCATGCGAGGGGAGCCGTCTGTCACTTAAAGGGGAAGAAACTTCCCCTAGAATGATGCCACGATGCCAGAACCTGCCCATTCTCCCATCACAGGCCCAGGCTTGCTTGTTAAACATCACGGGGGGACAGTAGCACAGGGCTGTGGACAAAACAAAAGTTGTGTCCATACAGGGGACATGATCAGCAGGGTCAGGAGAAGGACCCCGCTGGGGGGGTGCACTGACCAGGTAATTTTTCTGGGGACCACCAAAATTGGCGCTGTTTTAAGAAACCTTATCTGTTTACACAGGGCATACATAATAAAAACACACAGTCCATGCACATGCCCTCTAATGTAAAGGGCTCCTAGAAATATTCATACATTTTTATGTTCAAGTAGAGTAAGGAGATTGAGAATTAGAAATATCAATTATGTAACATTGTATATAGCCAGAACTGGGTCTGGGGTAAGTGTGACGAACGCCTTCTCAGTCCGCACCCCTGCGCATAGACTTTCCAGCATGCTCAACAACAGTCCACGCACCAGCAGGCTAAGAAGGGCTGTCACGGGGCAAGGTTAACCACTCTGTTACCCCTTGCCACACCAGACAAAGATATCTCAGTAACCACAATGTTTATAGTAGTGTCTTCAGGTTAGCAAGTTATACTTTTTAAGTGCGACCCAGCAGTGAAAAAAAGTGCAAGGCCCACCTTTTAGCAATACATGCAGCTTTCCATTGTGGGAATGGATTACTGTAAAAAAGGGTGAAAAGAAAGAAGTGGGGTTCCTAATAAATAGGGTGAAGTAAGGTGAACGTAAGAAAACTTGATCAATCTTTACAAGACATCTCTTTTTGACAGTAAAACTAGTTGAGTCGTTACATTCTTGTATACCTATTAGTCATAATAATGGGATTCCTAATACTACATACAGGAATGTAGTGGAATGGAATAAATACACATGACGTAGGTATTTAACTTAGTTCCAGGCACCAATATCTTGTTACTGCATATGTCTACAGAATAGTATAATACAAATAAATTTACATTCTGAAATATTTAGGCACACAACATTAAAAAGCTGAGGGGACAGCATTAGAATTTGTACTAATAAATGAATAGTCTTTTATCTGCATTAAAAGTTAGAGAACATATATTAAGCAAACTAGCCTTCTATCAAGCTGATGGATGCAATGGGTAGGTTTGCTCACGCTGTCGCATATAAGTAATATTTTGTTAAAGTTTACCATTATTAGTTTTGTCACAAGAAGACTGCAGGCGGTGTGCAACATGCATATTTATATGTTAGTATTTAGCCCTTTTCTGTGTTTTCTTTTCATTTTTTCATATTGAAAGGTCAGATTTTCTGCTTTGCATCAACCATGGATATTTTATTAACAGTTTGTAAAATGTAATGCTTTTGTACTCAGTGCTATTTTATCAGGTTTTTATAAAATAGACCTTTTTAATATTTTTATATCCCAGCATATTTAGGTTAGCAAATAAATCCCAAATCTGAAATTGATTAGGTTAAAATAATATTTACCAAGCAAATCACAGCTGACCACTTTTACTGTCTGTGTCTGTTTCTTTTTTTTGCATCTACAGCGGACCTTAGGATTGATACATGTGGGCTGGCAGAATTCCAGGAAATATTAAATTCTTCCAATTTACAGCACACTACAAATAATTTCTCTCATTTCTTTCATAATCCATGAATATCTTCACAATTTAGAAAAAAAATAGGTTTTAACATTAAGCATTTTCTATTGTATGTGTAAAATTGAATGTAGCCCATCACCATTGCCGATCTAAGAGAGGTTAAGTAGATGCTATAAATTAGACAAAGTATTGTTCCTGCTTCTTCCCTGTAGATTTTAGGAACAGCAAGAAGGTTCTGGAGACATTTCAAAACCCAGCTAAGACATAGTAGTAGATTAAAGAGTTGGGGATAGAGAAACATGAGTACTTTGCACACAGGAAATCATAAAAGGCTATTAAAGGCTATTCCTTTATTCTCTGGGAAGAATAAATGTTTGCAGAAATCCTCAAGGACTCTGAAATTAATTATATGTATTTTGCATGTGATAAATGTTATTAAGCAATTCAACAAAAATTCACCATACTTGCAAAATTCACCACAATTCAAGAATAATGATGAACACCAAAGCTATAAATACTGATTTCAAAACGTTTACTGTGTACTATTTACCTTTCCTAAATGTCGAGTGTTATACCTTAAAAACACAGAAATTTTTTTTTATACATTTAAGGTAGTTAGTCATGAAATCATCTTATCACAATAGACACACCTCTTAGGACAGGGGAGTCAAACTCAAATACACAGAGGGCCAAAATTAAAGACTTAGACAACCTTGAAATTATTTGAAAAAATTGAGGAAGTTTTTTCTTCTCATTAGATATTTTCATATGGAAACGAAGAGGTTTTCCTTCACATTCAATTTGGAACATACCTATAATAGAAAAGAGGCATATATATATTTATTTAATTTTATTTAAGAAAATATCTTATGTCCTTTCTCTATTTGTAGCCTTCTGAGCTAAATTTCAATGGTAACCTTTTTGCACAGGCTAATAATAATAGTTCCAGCAATTTTCTTCTATGAAAATCCAACCATTCAAGTCCATGCCTTGGAGTAGCAAGGAAAACAATAGCTAAGGGGGAGTGCTGGATGCGGCCAATGCGGGGTTGGAACTCCTTCTTCATTGAAATCGCGCCTGCATTACTTGTATCTATAAAACAGTCCAATGCGGGGCCACGCATAGGCAGAGAGCCCACACGAGTGATTCCCGGCATTGTAGTAGCGGAGCTATTTCAATGCAGTGGCGGGCCAGCTGCAGTTCATTTTTAGGCTTCCAATGGGGGCCAAAAAAAGGATGTTGGGGGCCAGAATTTGACACCCCTGTTCTAGGACAACTGAGAAGGTAGCACTGATCAATATCACAAGGAAGTCACAGTCTGCAGTGCAAGAAACACGTAGAGGAATTTTCTTGGTTATCAGATCACCAAGGTTGCTAATTAAATCAGAAAAACAGTAGCATAGAGAATATAGTGGTCGAGCATTATCTGTTTTTGGACAGGGGCAGCATTGATGCCATCAGTGGTATTGCAGTGTTTGGGCTTGGTCCTTTTCAAGGTATGTAAGCCACATGTGTTGAGTGTCATACATACCAAATGCATAGTTAGTTAAACACATTCCAAGTGTTTAATTGGGAGCATTTATATGTCTCTTATCGAGAATTGCTTTGGACAGTTCAAGTGGTTAGTGTGAACTCTGAAGGGTGGGGAACTGGTAAATGACTCCATCCTTTGAATAAGTTCCAAGAAATGATAAGGTTGGCAAAGACAGATCATGTTTTTTTGCTTGATTCCTAAAGTTTAATTGCATGTACTCCATACTCCATGAGTATCAAATTGCCCAAATTGTTTATATGTTTTACATTTTCTAAGCTTTATTTGTTTAATAAAACATATCTGAAAAAATTGGCTGGCTGAAAAATGCCTAACTACTTACAAGATCACTTTAAAACTTTGTAATTGTACTTCTGGGTTTCAGTTTAGACCCCATTGATCCATTTGAAAAGCAAGCTTGCATTGATGCAATGATGTTTTGAAGCAACAGAATAGCTTTTTGTTTTCACCTGTATATTTACTTGGAACCCTGTACCTTTGGCATAAATACAGCTGCTTTGAACTCCTATACTGAAGAAACAGTTGTTTGACAAATAGGTTATATTTGAAAAACTTTTGAAATCATAACTTTTGAGGTGTTATATTTTCTTGATCCACATCCCATACCCATTTTACAATTATCACTCATTATCGAGCATTTACTAACAATGAAAGTACTTGCTGTCCTAGCATATGGTCCATACACATGAAGATCTGGTAATATATCATTAGATGCTGAAAAAGCTTTTAAAAAAAAATATTTTCCTTAGCTTTTCTCTGTTATAAAAAAGTGTTTTGGACTATCTATATAGTCTTTTTGCCCAACGTAGTGCCCGTGTTGTAACCGCCAGTTTCCTTTCATTCCCCACCTCTTTTAATAGGGTTCCTATTCAACTTGGCATTGGAACCATTAGCACCCTAGCATGCTAGAAACTACTCCAGACCTATCAAGTATTCAATTTGGCCAATTAGAGCTGCACATAGCCCTTTTTGCTGAGGACATTATTATTTTCACTGCTAATCCTAGACATGATATCCCTAAGGTATAAGACATATTTACCATGTTCAGTATATTTTGTTTATTATATTATTATATTATTATTATATATATTATTATTATTATTATTATATTTATATATTTCTCGAAATGTCAATTATTGATTCCTAATGTTCTTCATAGAGCAACGTGGAGGGACGTGAGAAGGAGACTCTCTGTTTCGCCTTACTTTTTTAAGTATATGACTTTTAAGTCCTATTTTCCCTCAGGATGGACGGCTGCATTTGGCCTTACTCTCTTTTATCAGCTTTTTCACCAACTTTTTTACCTCATTTTATGTCAGATTATGCATCAGTTTAAAATTCTGTCATGGAATGTCCTTTATTCTCTCCAAATCAATAGCTTTTAATGCAAGCTCTGCATGTGACCCCACAACATCTCACGCATATGAAGTTAGATCACCTATGTTTGCTAAATTCTTCCTTTTCTGCATTATATCCTTAACTTCTTCTATTGTGTGTTGCCACCTTGAAGACTCTAATATTAATCAATGAGCTAAGGATTTCCATACAGAGGATATAGTTACTAAATTAGTTGCGGGTTATAACCAGTATCATAAAACTATTACCAATGAAAGATAGCAGGATACTAAGTTCAAATTAATGCATGGAGCTTACCTTGGATTCAATTACCCCTGATCTCCATTTGATTACATAATATCTTGTCCAAAACGTGTTCACCAGCTGGCCGCTCTGGTTTATTGTCTATGCTTTTGCATGAATATAAAATTCCTTTTGGAATCAAGTATTGACATACATTGATTCAATTACTTACATATGTTTACCTCCAGATTCTTTGCTATTGTTATTTAATCATTGGGACCAACCTCTCCACCAATGTACAGGTTCCTATAAACAATGAATACTTCTTTGTCTCTTGGCTGCAAGACGAACCATCATGCAGGACTAGTTATCCTCCCAAACACCCTCTTTATCACAATTGTCTAGAGATTTTACCAAACTCATTAAAAGCTAGAGGCTAGCCCTGCAGTGGATATAGACAAACAAACTGCACACTTTTTCAACCATTGGTTTAAATATAACCCTCATTCCTTCCCAGAAGGAGAGTGCATCACATTGCTTTTTTCCTTTAGGTACACTAACATCTATGCTATTGAGGCAATACAGGGTACTGTTCAGTTTTAGATGGTTTATCAATTTAGGTATAGCTATTTTTTAATTTCTTAATAGTTTGTATAGCTTTCAAGATTATGTAATTTTTTTTTGTTTTATGCAGCACCGATGCTCATCAGTCCCTTTCTCTTCCTTCTTTTCTTTTCGTTTCTTTCTTTCAATAATACTTTCTCTATGTTTTCTTATTTTAATTTTCACTGTTGATATAGCCAAAAAATGATTGTTTTGTTTGAATATTTTATTACCTTTATTTGTCATAATAAAAGGTTTAAAATGTAATATAATAATAATCTTGTTGGATCCAAAAATATAGTATTAATAAAGTGAATCTGTCACTGAGTTAAAAAAAACACATTTTAAAAAGTAACATCTCTAAACGAAGAGGGTTTATATTCACCTATCTCACTACCTGTTCCTCCAGTCAGTGTTCTGTTTGAGAGCTATAACCCTAACAAAGGCCAGAAAAACAGATCAAGGGAACAACCTTTACATCTAACAGTTTTGGGAGCTTCAGAATCCTCCCTCTCCTGCATTGTGTTTCCTTATGCTGACCCCAATATAACTTCTGTGTCCTTTAGCATTTCAGGGACTTCTTGAATGAACCACAAAGCACAGTAAGGGACTAGCACCTAACACACATTTTTTTAAAAAACTTAGCAACAAAGTTGATTTAGAACCCTTTATTACTTTAAAATGGCATGTTTTAGGTCTGAAAAATGTTGATCATAGTGCAGACACAAGCACGTATTTAATAAAATTTAAGCCAAATTGAAATAAAATATGTGCACTTATATCTGATTTTTGCACATTAGCAAAAGAAAAAAAAAACAAAGAAGTACAATAAATGAAAGCTTTAAATGGAAGTAGAATGATGCAAAAGAATTTTCAGTTTCCTCGGCAACATGGGTCATAGATTATAAAGATCAGAGCTGACAGTAGACCTTTCAGTGGCAAAAACATCTGAAATATCGTTTTAGTGCATTAGTCTCAGCGGGCAGCTTGTATTTTTTTAAGAAAGAAACCTTATAAGTTTCTGAAATCATACATTCCCAGTCAGAATGGGACAGTAGGAGAGAAGGTTGTTTGCGACTACAGTTCAAAATAAATTAAAAAAACACATTTTTATCCCACAAAAATCTTTCTCTGCTAAATAAGTACAATTACCTATTTTGAGTTTCTACAAAAGCACATTTTTTTTCAAGCTTTACTGGTATTGTATATAGCAATGGTTTACACACACACAAACACACTTCCAGATGCACTTTAAAATGCACCTGTACCTAAATTATGGGCATATATTAGACCAAGTGCTTTAAAATGAACCATCCCTGATCTCTATGTGCTTTTAATGTGTAAAAAAGTTCTTTACTCTCTAAGATCCCTACAGACACTGTCATAGACAGCTGCCCTGCATTCAGTTGCAAAGTTAGCTTGGTGTTGTAAGGAGGCGCTCTTTTGGCCCACAATCCCAGACGGTGCCCCACCGCAGGAGGCTTGGCCTATTCCCTCTGGCGGCTGCGCTCGCAGTATTACAGGGATTTAAGGATTAGTGCTCTGAGGATTTCAGCATCCCTGTTTCCCTCTCGGCATCCCCCGCACTGAGGCTGTCCAGCTGAGTGGAATTCGAGCTGAGTGGTGTTACAGCTGATTAGCAGAGTGGTTCCTGTGTAATCCCATGCTGTCATTGGCTGCTGGCCCAATATAGCCTCTCTGCTTCCAGTCTTTGGCGCCTGTTGTAGCGTTAGCTGGGCTAATCTATGCTGGAGAGTTTCTTAGATGTTTTTCTGTTGCTGACCCTTGCCTGTTCCTGACATCCCCCTTGTACTCAGCCTGGACCGACCTCTGCCTATGACCCTGACTCTGCTTGGGTTTATTCCTTTGTACCTCGTTTGGTGGACTGATCCTTCGTGTATCATTTCGGCTTGTTTTCTGGATTTTCTGCTGAATTCTGTACTGCTTATCTGTGAGCTCCTGGTCAGCTGCTGGCCCATCCCCAGACACTATCCTCTGCCCACTAAGTCCTGAGGCTGAGCTGGGGCATGCTATAGGTGACGACTGTGGCAATAGATTGGAGGACTGGTGTTTGGTGAGGACTGGTGCTGACCAGGGCCTTACAGGTGTATGGTAACATTAGGAAGCATTCCAATTGTTTATGAAAGGTGGCTGAAAGGTGTGGTACCACCTCTAACAGCAATCAGCATGCTGCCCACTACAAAGCCCTCATTGACTGGGAGTGCTACCCAATATTTGGAAACCTGGCTCCTGATTAGTATTAAGTACACACTATTTTTGGAGTTTTTACCAGTCCCTACAACCACCATTTGCAAAGGCTACAGACATTTAGGCTGAATAGATGGCCATCAGTCAAAATCTGCTTGACCCACAGCCAACCAGACAATGGTAAATAATATAAGTACTCCTCAGCAAATGCAAGGAGAATGTCAGGTTTTGGTGCTATCTATTTTGGAGCTAAGCTAATGTCAACCTAACCTAGTCCTCTTCCACTTTCTGTTGGTTTCTACCAGCTTAAAAAATCTGCTGTGTAAGAGATCTTCTCACATTGAAAAAGCCATTGATGTGCTATCTCCCTGAACAATTAGTTTTCAGTAGTTCTCTGTACACTTGGTTTTTTGCATTATTACAAGAAGGGAGAGAATAGGGACAATTTCAGCACAGAGCTTCTGGTCTACAGGGGCAGGGTGATTCCTACACTCCATACACAGGAAATACCGCATAACTTCCTTGTGATCATAGGACTGGGGCTGAATAAACTGTCTATGCAAATTGGCATGGGTACTTGGTTATCTTCTAAAATAGCATAGCATAAAAATATATAAAAACATTGTTATACTTTTAATCTAAACAACCTTCAGATAGATTTCAAACCCCTAACCACTGTTAAACCTCACCTCTCCCATGATAATTTACCTAGTATATGTTTTTAGTTAATTGAAAAAGCCAGTAACAAAGGTGGTTATTCCATTTTATTTTATTACAAATAAAGTGGCTAACGTTAGATAAATATAGCAGACATGGCAATATTCCAGCAATGCTAAAAAATACATTTAAAAATTGTTCTTGACAATGTATTGGATTTTTTTGATTCCTAAAAAAAACAATTGAAGAGGATGATTTGTAAGCATTCTATAAATATAAACACAGTCCTGGTGTAGCTTCGACATTTGAAATGAACTGGGATTTCTCATAGCTGCACATCGTTTTGCAAAGGAAACCTTTTAACCTACGACAGAGCTCCAGTGTTAGAGAACAGTTTAAATTGGACTTTTGCCAATTATGACATCAGTTCAGTCAAAACAAAGCAGGACATTGTTTAACAACTCCTAACGATGCTCCCATACTCTCCTTCTGTAATCTTCCTTCCTTACCAGTAAGAAATCCAATAACTCCTTTTAATTAGATGACTCACTTGTTGGAATTTAGCATGTTCATAAAACTGAATGCCAAAGCCAGAGAGCAGATCAACCGCATGTTTTGAAAAAGAAAAGAAAATTAAAAAAAAAGTCCGACACTCTTACAAATAGCATTTGCCTTTCCTAAACTTTTGGTGGTTTGTTTATTTAAGGATACATATTTCACTTATTCTTTTTGGCAGTGAAAGATATGTAATATGTTGTAATAAAATAACATATTACATTATGCTGTAATCATAACATTTTTTTGCTATATATACATATTTGTACTGTTTATATGATTAATATTTGGACAATTGCTTTTTGGATCTTCTAACCTAAGCTAGCATTAAAGTAAACTCCTATTTTGTTATTAATTCTTAGTGATTGACCCATTGTTTCCCCAATTATAACTCTTAAATGAACTTGTATTTATAAAGTAAAATAAAGTTAATATTTGCCTTCTAATACCTGCAGTGAAGAACTGTACTGGGAAGATCTGGGATGAGCCTTTGGAAATTCATACTTATCATAGATTCAGGATTGAGTCTCCAGTTTTGCGAATGGCACGCTACTGAGCAGGGTTCCTTTTTTGAGTACAAGGAAAGTTTTTTTTTAATTGTATAAAGTAAAAAAAATACATTGTATTGGCAAATTTCCATGCTTACAGGGTTGTCAGGGGCACATTTGTCTCTGCTGAGTGATGTTTTTTTTAGTAGCAACTGAAAAATTGAATTGGATTTCCATCACTTTCTCTCTCTGTGACAGTGGTGACCAGGGCAAATAGAGTGGAGAATACGTGCTTTCCCACAAAGCAATTGGTTCCATGTTCTGTTTAAAGAATATTTACTCTTCAAGGCTGTCATTTTCCAAGTTGGCCATCTCGAGCTCCATTTATGTGATACGTTTCTTTAAAGCTTTTGCTTTTTTTGTGTTTCAGAATAACTTGAATATTCTGAGGTTTTATTTTGAAAGCAAAATATGCATAGAAAATTGATGGTTTTTAAGTTACGGTTGAAAGGCAAGACTAGGCTAAGTAATGAATTATCTCCTTTGATATAGAAGTCATATTGCAGCCCTCAGGTCTACTCTGCATGATACATCTCTAAAATAAATCATTGCACTGCATGAATATAAATTGAAAAAAATAATTGTTTTATACATATATGTAGATATAGGAGTAGGGTATTTTGTAGTGATGTCAGTGACAATCACAAAAAAAAACAAAGATATTACCCAGTTTATAAGTTTAAAGTGTATCAGCCAAATTTATCTTCATATCTAAAAGGAAAAATCCAGAATGAATCATGAAATTAACTGAAATTAAATACCAACTCAAGTCAAATGTTTTTTTCGATTCAATAGGTTTGCATTTACCCTTACTTTTGTTTCCAGTGACATTGGTGATGAGCGTTAACAAAAAGAATAATGGGATAAACAAATAACGGACATAAAGACGGCAATAAAACCTGGTCTACTTACACACTCCTATACCTTAATCTATTAAACATGTTTTGCCTTTAGCTGTAATGTAACCCTGATTCTTAAAAAATTGCTGCTTATGTCTGCCTGGCTTCTTTAAAATATCCATAGTAGGGTATTCATGGAGATAGAAAGTGGGGTACATTCCCCCAAGAGAGGTCAAAGATAGCATTAAAAAAATAAAAGCATTTAAATTGAAATCTGGACAAAATGAAAAAAAAATAGGTTGAGTAAGTCCAATAAGAGTTTTTTGGAAAACAGTTTTATTTAAAGCACAGAATCCTTAAGATTTTCTGGATTTGCCATTAATGTCTTACAAAGCACAATAAATGCTAACAATACTTTTGTGTCAATAAAATTCTCACATAGATAAACAGGATTGTTTGGTAGAAGAAACATGCAAATGATGAGTGTGGTAACAACACGTTTAGCATGCAATAAAGTTTCTGGAAGTGCTTTAATTAAAAAGTACATTAATGTTTACCAAACATCTATGAATCAATGGGTGCCGTCAGCTGCATCCGTCTATACAAACCCCTAATAGATGAGTTTCTAAAGGTTCAGCAGACCAGCAAATCTGTGTTTATTTGAGGCAGCCAGACAAGGTTGAATGAAAAAAAAAAAAACTTCTGATTGACGGTTGAAAGCAAACAAAAGTTTTTTGGTTTTGTAAACCTTTATAAAACATATTTAAAGTTTAACCAATCCCCAGGACAAATGTAATCTATTGTAGTTTATCATCAGTCTTTAGATGTGATTGCTGAATTCATTATCCTTTTTGTTAAGGAATTTCCTCTTTTTTTCATTTGGTGACCCTGCCAGTTTGACAATTTCGTTCACAGGGTAAGAATGCTCACTCACAACACTTTATCTAAAGCAGTGCTGGAACAGAACAATTCAGATCTGGTTCCAATTTGATCAGATTGGTCAAGCAAGCCTACCAGATTCAAAACTTCTTAGTTGAAAATCATGATTTTACTTAGCAAATATTTTAATATTTTTAGCGATGACAAGTATAGTGTGGCTTAGCCAATCTGGATTTCAGATGATGACAGTTGTCAGACCCTGCAATCTAATATACCTGTCAACAATAGGCATAGTAAGTTCAGATCAGAATTTGGATTACTTATTGGGATCTGCAATAACTCTGATCCAGTTCAGAATCAACTGCAAATCTCAACCAATGAAGTTTGTTAGGACTGCATAACAGTTGCCACTATAATGTCTATGCATGTCTATAATATGGATTGAATTGTAGTGATCTGTGCAGGGCTTGAAATGATCAAACCCATATACAAAAAGCTTTAAATGGTATATATAAAAGACCAAAAGAAATCAAATAGGAGAAGTTCATTGTTATAATACCATCATAATTGCTTTTGTCCCTAGGGCTAACCACAGACTAAAGCATCTCCAAGAAGCAGATAGGTGGTAGGGCTGGGACCACTCTGCTTTGTGTGATTTTGAATAGATTGCAACAGTGAACACATTTCACATAATCACACGGATGCCCAAACCTGTATTGGTCTGTCGGATTGGAGACGACCATTGGTTTATTTATGACCAGTCAACAGTTGCATTGTTGGAAGCCAGTTTACAACAACAATACCCTTTTCTTCCACATAAAAAAAAACTGTCAACATTCTGCAAACTGATAGCTGGCTTGATTTTCAGTACTTTCTAAGTCACTGACCTCAAAAGAGTACGTAGAAAAAAAGGAAAGAACATCTAAAATGCATATTTGTTTCAGGTCAGTGAAATAGTTTAAAGCCAAAGGGACACCATGACAGCAAGAGAAAGTGGTTTAGCAGAGCATTTTAGAACAGCATTTTCATAAGAAGGTCAACAATGGCAGCTCTTATTTTTATAATACCAGGCTATATGCAGTATTCATATAGGGAATGAACACTGAAAAAATATACAAAATTAAAAAATGAGGCATGTCTAAACTAATTATATGTGTGCTAGTGATATTACACAATTCACATGTGAAAGCTGAAAGGCTGTCTAATATAAATTCCTTCCTAAACTGATGTTCTAAAATGAAATCCAATTCCTAAGAAATTCATTGAGGCAGACAAACATAATACCTCACGTAATATACTTCATATTGGTCATTGTTTAAATAAAGAGAAAGCATACAGCGAAGCTTCTTCTGGATCGATATTTGTGTTCTTCATGTCAGAAAAGAAATATTTTGCTTGGTGGTAAAACATTTAATCATATGGACAGAACAAGCCCTACACTATCATAGAGATAGTAAACATAAAAACATAAAGAAAAAGAAGTCATGTTTAGCACGCATTTTCTTTTTCCTGACAAATAAATAAAAAAATACAAAAGAAGTTGTGTATTCATAAGAAACACTTAATAGTGTAAAATTTAAAACCATTCCCATCAGTCCCTGACCTCGAAGGAGTTGCCATATTGCACAGTATGTCATATTGCACATATAATATTGGATCATAATAGTAGACAACATACCCTGGAGGAAAACCATCAAAATAGGAACATTTACAAACTACAGATAATTTTCTCTTGGAAAAAAATTTAGAGGCTAACTGCTGCTGACCCAAATTTTGCAACACAAAAAAAGCTAAAATTAAAAACTAAAGTTTCACTGAAATTTGGCACAGGCAAGTCCTTATTTCAGAAAGGGACAGGTGATGTCTCTTCTGCAATAAATATTCTTACCCGCCTGATCTCTGATTCACTGAGCTGCCCATGCCCAGCTTGTGGGTGGCGCTGTGCGAGAGTTCCATCATCCCATTTCAAGATGGCCCGAAGAAATAGAAAAAGGGGGACAATGGTGACACACCGATGGACAGACCAGTATCCCCAGGGTTTAGTTCTGCTTCAATGTAACCCCTAATCCTGACACAAATCCTAAATCTAACTCCTGCAACTTATTAGAAGGGATCCTTAAGGAAGAATGAGCTATCCAAAGAAAGAACACTCCCATCGGGATGAGTCATAGCTGGTTCATTCACTTGTGAAGGTTAGTTTCAGGTTTAAACCACCGAGTAGTAGTTTAAAAAAAAGAGTTAAAGGCGATTCTTAAAAAACACTTAAAGCTTACAGATTACTTACCTTTATCAAAGCACCCTGCAGAAATAGCAAGTCTAGGATACTGTCATCATTGCATCCCTGAGGCTTCCATCTTTGCTATCAAGCCTTCTGGTTCCACACCATCCTCTAGCCATTGGGCAGCCACTGTTGATGTGACTCCAGTGTTTGCACAGAAATTACATTGGCCCCAATATCTGGATTTCTTTCCAGCACTGGGAGGAAACTGGGCTGTACACTTCATGGCACAACACACTTTTTGCTTTGACTTTGGCTTTTTCTGCCAAAAACCTGTACTTCCTAATAGTTTTTGTATTTTATGTTTAGTTCCAGTTTGGTTCTGGAGGACCATATTACATATTGTTGATCTCCCTTCATTCACATTTGAAGCTTTCTTTTGATTTCAGATGATCTGTGTGAATTATCTAAATCCCATTTGCATATAACCTACTTCTCACAAAAAGTTTTATGATCATCTGTCTTAGTTGAACGATAAAAACTTATAAACAAATAATAATGACAACATTCTGTAAAAGATATTATGAATTTATCTATCAAGAGACAACTTGTATTTGTTCCAAAAAGCTTATCTGGATGAGTCCTGAGAAACACATTTACATGTAATTGCCACCTTGTCAAATCTGTAAGTAGATTCATGTCATTATGAGTACATTGAATTTCAGATTCAGATTTCAGACAAGAAGTTGTGTTGATCTTTTTCCATTATAAAAACCTTTACTAAATTTTAAAACAAGCATATATTATTATAAGGTCACTGTTTCATGAACTATGGATGTGGATGTGCTTTGTTTTCTAGCATAACCTTTCAATTATGCATTTTCTTTCAAGTGTCAGCAGGTTTAGCACAATATCTTGTATATAACTGAATAAAACATTTACATGCTATGCTGTCTATGATTTGAAGCTGAAATTATAGTTGCATTAAGAGCTAATTAGGTACATGGAGGAAATATGATTTATATGTTACATTATCCAACATTTTTACTGGTTTTCTTTAGCGTTTCCTCCCTGAGGTGGTTCAACACAAATCAATCTTTTCACTTAGTCAGTATAATGTCATATGTATCCTTGTATTGCCACATAAATGTTATCTAACTGTCCTACTTTACCTGAAACAATAAAATAGCTCATCTTTTATACTTACGTAAAAAACACACATGTAGAAAACTTTAGTATTATAGCAGCATTCTAGACAAGGCTGTATATATGTACACATATTTATATATACACATATTTTTATACTAAAAATAAACTATAATATTGAAAAGAATAAGAATACCTGTAAAGTAACAGATGTACCAATGAATAGATTTGTGGTTCTGTTTATCCAGTCCTGTAGTTCAGGACCCAAACTGAAGAGAAACTAGAAGATAATCCACCACATGCACTAAAATGTTCTTTCCTTTATTTCAAACTAGCATATGATATGGGGGAAGGCTGTTTCTTGTTTCCTGTGCTAGTTGGGAAGAACATAGGCTGATTTAATAAAGCTCTACAAGAATGAAGAAGATATACTATCATGATAGATCCTGGGTGATCAAGCAAACCTGGAATAGATTTGCTCCAGGGTTGAAAACATTGGCTAACTAGGAGCAAATGATTTTAGGAAATCCATTTCATACTTGGTTGATCACCCAGGTTCTACCATTATAGGCCCTGATTTATTAAATCTCTCCAAGGCTGGAGAGAATACACTTTCACCAGTGAAGCTGGGTGGTCCAACAAACCTGGGATGGATCTAATCCAGGATTCAAAGCATTTGCTAGAAAATAGCAAATGACATTGAAGATATCCATTTCAGGTTTGCTTGATCACCTAGCTTCACTGGTGAAAGTGTATTCTCTCCAGCCTTGGAGAGCTTTAATAAATCAGGCCCATAGTCTATCTTCTCCAGTCGTGGAGAGATTTAAAAATCAGGCCCATGGTGTACGATCTTCCTTTTTTATTTGGATGTTGTTGAGGTAGGGAATGAGCCTTGATCTGCATAAAACTTATACCTTTGACCCTTAGTAGACAGCACAGCCAGGTCCTGTACTCCTGGCAATTGCATTATAGTCTTCACTACGGTTGAGCCATACATACTGGTCTAAGCCCACCCTTATCCAAGACTATTCAATAAACGATCATCTGCATACTCATAACATCATCACATATCATCATATTTTCTAAATATGAGATGGATACCACTGAGCAATGTGGCAAAAGCTGCCAGGCTAACTGTAATGCCCCTTTCTTGCCCATTGACACTTCAAGACTCCAGAGATTACAAAATGCTAATTTTAGGCAGGATCAATGTGTAAAGTAAATTTAAACAAGTAGTAATAATAAGATATTCTATAGTTCAGCTTTAAATTACCTCTGTCTTTTAACTATGATAATGGTTATTGGCAATGGTTAATTGCCAATGATAATGGTTATAGGTAATGCATTGGCACAGGTCAGAAATTCCTTGGAGATGGTAATTCAAGGTCCAGGGGGCTCATAATATTCCAGCAATGGCAATTGCATATATAGTTAGATGTCTAGATTTTTTTGGAACTTTTTTTTTTACAGTGCAGTCTTAAGCCTTAAAGATGTCCACTGGATTTAGATTAGTAGATGTCATTTTTATTCACAAAATTATTATTGTGGATTCCAGTTCTTTTTTGTGTCTTTTTAATATACATGTGCATAATGTGTCACTGTATATGTAACATGCTATATTCTGTACATTCTTTATACATGATAACATCCTATCTTATGAATTTCAAAATGAGTAAACAGAAATATTTGAAAAAGAAATGAAAGATTAATTGGAGTTTATTAGATGACTCATCCTCTCACAACCTCTTATTGTTCTGTTAAATCCAAGAAGCAGTGAAATTGTCTTGGTAACTCACCTGCTTCACATGTACTGTATGTAACCAGAATAAATGATTATTATATTTGACATACACATTGTTGCAAATCGTGATGTGCTGAACAATCATTGCTATTCAAAGCCAATAACACGTCATCCCTCTTGAAAAATCACTGAAGACATGATGGAACCACACTCTTTCATTTCCAGCCAACACAAAGTCACAATCAATATTTATAGAGAAAAGAGCAGAAGCATATGAATTACATTGTGGTGCTATTTATTAAACCTTTAATGTATCCCTAGAGTTGTTTAGGCTGAGAAACAAACTGCCTTTTTGTTTGTTTTCATTTTTTTTTCATCTTTCATATTGATAGTTGTAGATGGAAATGGATGGATAGATAGATAAATAGATAGATAGATAGATAGATAGATAGATAGATAGGACAGTTTCAAATTATAGTATTACATGCTAGATTCCTATCTACCACCATGTCATTACTGGGTCTTGTAACGGAGGTCAGCAGGAGGAAGCCTTAGGGAATGTGGAGGACACCGGAGATTGGACTACAGGATTCTACTCATGGTTTTTTTGTATTTATGTGGTGCTTGTATTTTTACATATAGGCGTCTATAATTTTGTCACTGTCTATCAGAGTTATAAGGTCTAGGGTCAATATTAGAAGGAAGTCAAATAACCTACCAATATGTTTATGTAACATGGGAGGAAACCCATGCAAACTCCATGCAAATATGTTCTGGCTGTGATTTGAACTGATGACCTTAGTGATTTAGGGTGAGATAGTGAGCCACAGAGGTGCAGACAGCTGTAGGGTGAGCAATTACAGACGTCTTTAACAAGAATGGCTGTTTGGACTTTTCTAGATGTAATGGTGAGTCTTTGGACAAGTTGAGTCCCTTTTTTTTGGCTGTGCTCTCAGTGCTCATCTTCCTGCAATATTCCTTTGTGACCCTATTAATTTCAAGTTACAAGACCTGTTTCTAAAATTTGCAATGGAAGGCCCGTGCCTCTCCAATACATCCTTATAATCTTGATGGATGAATGAAACACCAATCCTCGTTGAGTACCAAATCTTTTACGAATCATTTATGTACATCAATATAGAAATATACCGAAATCCTCTCTAAGGCTTAAAGAGCACTAACTTAAACAAGGTTTTAAACCTTCACCTTGACGCATGTTTGTGTCTTTTTAGATCTCCCATTGACTGTAAAGTATGTACAAAAGATATCCCTGAGGAAGCCTAATGGTGGCGAAGCGGTTTTTGCACAAACGGTCTGATTTTGGCACAAACTCTATACGGTCGGGACTTTTGTGGTTCTTCACACATTTATTTGTTTCATGACATAGAAGTACTGTGTCTAGTATTTAATACCTAGGTCCTGTGAAGTGTTAACAGGACCAAGGTAAAATACCTGACTGAGTTATGTAAATGTTTTTCTTTGATACCATGTAACAAATACAGGTAACTATTATTTCATACAATCCCTGAGCCGTGAACCTCATTCGTTTTCTTCTTTTATACATTATATAAGATTGCTTAATGAGGTGGCTCAACATTGAAAGTTATTAGTGAAGAGAGGGGAACACCCTTAATGAACTTCCAAGTTGAGTCCCTGTCCAGTGTGTACATAAACCCAAACTTTGGTCTTTAAAGTAAACTAGTCCTCAATGACCATGGTATCTCAAGGCACTTTGGAGTGATTAGTCTTCAAAGATCATAAAAGAAAGAGATTTAAGTGTATATCTAACAGCGTATAGAAGACTGGTGGGATGCAAAGGTACTGCTGCTAGATAAAGTAAAGTAATGTAGAAGAAGTTGTCATTATATTAATTTTTTTGTTGAGGATTCATTTCTACACATGAAGTGCTGCTACATAGATCACTAAGAGTTTGTTAAGACCTTTGTAATGTCCAGAAGTTTCAGTATGTGAATGTGCACTTTTTAGGACAGGTCAGGTTTACTTTAAATGAGTAATAAACTCTTTGTTATTGAATTTGTACTAGCAGTTCAGACATAAATAAATTCTATTTTGCAAAGGTAATGCTGTACTGCTAACTTAGCTACTAAGAAAATGTTCACATTTTGCTTGATAAAAGTATCTTAGAACTCTACACACAAATTTTCAACATTATAGTACATATTAGTTTTTACAGTTGCCCATGAAATACATGCTGTATGTTTATGGCTCCCAAGGGTCAGCTAGCAGTGCATATCCCACTGAGAATATAAGAACCCTTTTAACCCTGTACAAGGTAAAGAAATCAATATGTAAAGGTATTTCTTTGTAATATCTTACAACATTCCATCAAATATGAATTTGATCCTGAAAAACAAACTATTCTAATTGTAAGGAAGAACATTTTAAATAATGATTTTTAAACAATAAACAATACAATGGAACATCTGTACACTTGGAGGTTGACTTCAGAAGACATGCTTGGTGGATTTTTACATATTCTCTTTTATTTATTACAAACAAGACCAAAAATAACATTTCAGATATTTGTCTTCTGGCGGAATATAAAAATTTGCATATTAATATTTTGTATTCTAAATTTCTTATTTTACAGTTTATTTTCTAAAATGCTTGCTTTTAACAGAACTTAGTAACTCAAAGGTACACTGTCACTATGCCCAACTTGGGCAAAGTCACAGTGTTTAGTGGTAGGTGACATATCCTTCCTTTCAGGGTTTAATACTCCCAACTGTGTCATCCTAGCCAGTTTAAACTGTTATACAGTTGTAAATGTACCCAACAGTAGGCTCCTCTGCAGGACCAATTTATAATGTTGGAGCTATATAAATACTATACTATATATAATAATAATAGACAGATTTGTTATCTTCAGACGCTAAAATACCAAAATGGCAATTTTCTCCATAAATGCAAGTAAATCTTGGAAATCAGTCAGATAAATGTCTTGGCCATCCAAGAGTCAGACAGAGCAAGCCCAAAGGCAGGAAAAAATTGTCAAAAATTATTTGTAGTTTATTTAAGAACATCAGAACACGTATGTTGTGTTATGGTGTGCCTTTAAGGAAATACTGCCTACAAATGTTCTGCTTTTAATACAATAGGTGGTATGTTGGTAATGTGCAAAGCACTTTTACAATAGGTTGATTACTAAATCACAAATAATTAGTCTATCATGACTGGCAGTTTGCAGAGAATTAGCTGGTTCACCAAGCAGATTTACAAAGGTTGGACTTGAGGGACTTTTTCCAGCATGTCTAACCACTTCTGTATAATTAAGCAAAAGATACCAAACATTTCCAATTTGTTCTATCTTGACTGAATCTTTTTACACCTACCACTCTGTTTCATTGTGCTACTGAGCTCCTCTCACATTATACTGAACCTTTGTTAGCTATTCTTTACCAAGGTTTCTAATTCAATAATTAATTGTCAGACACATCATAGTCTAACCTATGAACAGTTATGACAAATACAGGCTTTTCTGTGCAACAATGTCCCCAAAATAACAGCTGAATGAGGCAAAAATGTTTATTATTTGATGCTACAGAGTAATTTATGTCTTTTTCCTGCAGAAATTTCTTATTTGCAGTTCCTATTTACACAAAATATCAGAAATGTATCAATGCCTGTAGTATGATATGGTACACAGTGACATGTTGTGGCTTGCTTCTGGGCCATGACGTCCAAAATGTATAATCCATGAATTGACATTGAATCCATGTCATCAGCAGCAACATCAACAGTACAAGCATCTAAAGGATCCCTGCATAGAAATTCTAAAAGAATATATATATATATATATATATATATATATATATATATATATATAACCAATAATCTAATAATAATCTAAAATAATATATAAGTAGACTTTAGTCCTTACGTCCTTAGACAACACAAAAATTCTTATCTAAAACCCCAACAAGGTCTAAAGTGTATTTTCGCAAGATTTAGAATGTTCGGCTTATCCAGGAGAATGCAGTGAGGCTCACACATACTACTGGTGCTAATTTTAACATATTAGTTAATTACATTTCTTAAAAGATTTCTTTTAAACACCTAGAAATTTTGCACAGGGGAGGAGGGTTATACCAAATACTAAAAATTCCATGAAGATTCTGTTTCAATAGATATATGCTCTTCTGACATAGCAATGTAAAGTAACATATCAGAGCTTAGCTTTCATGACCATTCTCAACTGGGGAAACAGTGTTTTAGGCTTGTCTTTGATACATATATCACAGACTATTGCTCATTGCTAAATGTTAAAGGGAACATTTAGCTATTTTACTTATCTATAGGTGTGCAATATAAATTACCTTGTTCAGCATCACCGTAGCATGGTTGTTCCAGTCTATTTTACAGTCTGGAGGTCAAACAGTGGTAAGTACATTGTTACAGTACAATACACACAAGGACTCTGTAAAATGTATTTTAATTATGCATGCTGCCTTCCAAGAGCATCCTAGCTTGGTATGTAAAGGGTTACATCAAACCATGTTCCTACGAAATCCCTTTAGACACTCATGCTTACATGCTAACGGAGGTCACATGGGACACGTTCATCTAGGATGTTTCTTTTTTTTTAACTTATCTCTATGCATTTTTTGTTCTGTACAAACATTTTCTGACACTGTATTGGCTATTGGTTGTGTAGAAAATATATTTAACAGATAAAACAGAGACAGAGAAAACAGAGAAAAAGCAGAAACATAAAATTTTATTTTATTCGTTATAACAAATGCGCATTTATCAAAAATATAATCTTCTTTTATATAGAAAATACAAAACTAGAAGCATTTTAAGGTCTCTCCACATGGATTTAATACTGGTTAACTGGGGTGTAATATAGGTTACACCTCATCCTCCAAATTTATAATTAAATTCTCTTTTGCAAAAATATGCCAAGGATTTTTATGGTGCATAGTTTTTCCACTCACAATTAAAATTTAAAAAACATTTGCAATTTATTATTTTTCTCTTAAAACCACATGAAAACATTAATTCTTATACATTCAAATTGTCAATGATTGACTGGGATACTGCAATGATGTTGTTTAGTTTGCTTTAAAGGTCCTTGATGCTTTTCACCCGTAGGCTTCATCAGAAGGACACTAAGTTAGCAGCATTCCATAAATCTATTCATGTGTTATCATTTTGGTTCATTATATGAATCAATTCTATCTCAAAATAAAAGATTTTCATTTGTGCATATTATGAAGACACAGACATGGCTCAACACCTTCTTTGATCTTGAAGAGGTGGTTGAGCCATGACTGTGTCTTCATAATACTCTCTGAAATATTAAGGTATTCTATTGTATCCAGCTGGAAAATGACAGAATGTAAGATGATTTTTGACATTATAAAGCACTCTTTGGGGAAATAAGCACACAAACAACTGGCAACCACATCCAAACAAAAAAGCTTGTTATGGTTATTTGCACAAGTGAAAATCTTTTATTTTGAGATACAATTGATTCATGTAATGAACCTGATTGATAACACATGAATAGATTTATGGAATGCTGGTGAATGCCGTAGGCTTCTGATGAAGCCTACGGGTGAAACGTGTTATAGACCTTTAAAAGCAAACTAAACAACATCATTGCAGTATCCTAGTCATTCATTGACAATTTGTATGTATAAGAATTAACGTTTTTCATGTTGTTTTAAGAGAAAAATAGGAAATTACAAATGTTTTTAATTGTGAGTGTTACAATTGTGAGTGTTACAATTATGCACCATAAAAATCCTCAGTATATTTTTGCAAAAGATAATTTAACTCTGTACATGGCTGACATAATCATAAATGTGTACAGGAAAAATGATGACACTCAAAAACCTGGGGAGTCAGATAGCATTCCCCAAATCAGTACACGGTCTAAGACTATCCTGGGTTTGGTAGAAGGTACAATGAAGTATATACAATATATATTGTTTTTATAGATTTATTAGATGAAGTATCTATGTTCTATGATGAATGCCTTAAATGTGCTGTTTTCGGGTTATATTCATATTGGTATATATATATATATATATATATATTCCTATTTATATGGGAAAATGTTAATACTTTTTTGAAATGTATTTTATTAGAAAAACATTGGTTGGTACATATCATTCTGGTACATATCATATCCTGGTTGGTACATATCATTCAGTTTGGCATAATGCTGCTAGTTTTGGTGGCATTTATATGATAATACCTTGCAAACATTTGTTCATTGTGCTTTGCCTGTTTTGCTGTTGAAGAAAAAAAACATCCTATTCCGCCCAGCATATCAAAGGCATGGCCACATCTCTTCTCCAAAATACTTTGAAACTTATTTAACCCACTCAACAAAGGCGGTTTTAAATCTGTGATATATGCAAGCAGGTAAGAAAAATCCCCCTGGATTATAGTGGATAAAAAAAATCAATTTAGAAGCTTGTAAAGACACTGTGGACAGAACCGGATGAAGATTTAAGCAAGAGTGGATGCAGAAACCTTTTCATGTAATATAGAGTTTCAAATATTTAATTTTGTATCAGTTTCCATAGTACCAGCTATGCAATGTTGCCGAAGCATGTATTTGAGCACAATGTGTTCCAATTCTACCTGATTTACATACTTAAATAAGGACGTCATACACACAATACAAATACCGCTTAGCTCGAAAATACTAAACTATAAATGAGGAGGACTCAAATTCAAATATTTTGGCTGGTGTATTCATGAATTTATGTTTGAAATGGCTTGATGCCTCATGTATAAAGTTGGTTTTAAATTGGCTTTTAATCTGGAATTTTATCCAGCATTTTTACTCATGCATTTTCCCACTTACCAATGAAAGAACCAACTGAAAATGGGATTTGAATAACTGCAATGCAATGGCACATACACCGAGACAAACTTTAGTGGTGCTTCAAGTAATGTGTGTGGTTACAGTATATACGACTGCAGAGAACTACTGCACCTCCTTAATTTGTAAATTATCAGTTTATAAAGTTATATCTAAAATTTTAGTATATTATAAATTATAATATATTGTAGCTTGCCAGTGCCTAAATGGGGTAGCTGCTTTAATTGTCTTTGTACAGGTTAGGAACATGTTCAGCAAGAACAAAAATACCCATCAATGCTGCCAGTATCCTTGTTACTTCCTGTGAATTAAACTGAAATCCTAAACATATTATCCTCTTTCCAAGCTATTTTCTGTAATCTTCTAGTTCCCCCATATAATAAAGATTAAGAGAGGAAGACACGTTTCTGGTCAGGACAGCAGCCATGGTTGACAATGCTACTCCTTCATAGACAGATTACAGTGAGTGAGAATTTTTTATTCTAAATTCTAGAATTCCAAGATCACCAGGTGAAAAGGAAGAAATAAGATTTTAGGGATAGATACATTTTATTCTCAATTCTGCAGTTCCAGAAAAATTTAAATTGTAAGGAATACCATAACCTAACGTACTACAAGCAAATTTATCACTCAGACAACCTCTAAATGTCTGGGTCAGGATCCATTCAATGGACTAATGATCATTTTCCCCGGCAGAGGAATCTAGTAACTACTAAACAACATTTACCTGAGAATTGAAACAGCTAGGTTTACCCACTTAGCATTACAGATCCTTGTTTAACACACCACAAAAATATATTTTATTTATCAGTCATTTTCAACCAAGGTTTTATGGAACCCTAGAGTTCTTGCAAAGGTTGTGAAGGGTTCTTGAGCTGTAGCTGACCTCCCATTTGGTGTCTGCTTAGTTCTGGGTCTAACATCACCTGGCAAGGCAGCTTACTAGATTGCAAGCTCTTCGGGACAGGGTCCTCTCCTCCTGTATCACTGTCTGTATTAGTCTGTCACTTGCAACCCCTATTTAATGTACAGCGCTGAGTAATAAGTTGACGCTATATAAATCCTGTTTAAAAATATTAATAATAATAATAATAATAATAATAATAAAAGGGCCATCAGCATTATCCCAGTGATTTTATCTGACTACAAAATGGAATTTTGGGCCAGAGGGATATTCTTCACAATGTAAGGGGCATTTTCCCAATGAATGCTTTTAAAGCAGGGGTTCTCTGGGTTGAGAAATGATATTTTAGATTGAACACTTTTAAAAGTCCAATGTATTTTGATGTCTGATTTATGAGTCCTTCTCAAACATTAGTCTGTAATGCAACAAAAGCTTTCTTCATGACAATGACTAAAAGAATAAAAAATGTTAGATATATAAAACAGAATTCAGCAAAGCCACAATCTTAATTGGGAACAAAGATGAAAATACATGCTGTTTGTGCTACTCAAGACTCTGCCAGCTTGGGCAAATTCCAATAAACCGAGAGGTGAAATTCAGGTATGGAATATAAGAACTGTACAGGCTCACAGACCAGATCGACTAGAGTTATGGAGCAAACAAATATTTTCACTAAAATTATAACACCAGGAGAGTGTTTAATATAAAAAATAAAACTAGCTCTAAACTCCAATTTCTAACAATTTCTAACAAAGTTCTAACAATTTCAATTATCTTTTATTCCGCATCCTATCACTCCATCATCAAATGCAGATAAAATGTATATAACCCAATGTCCATTTTATGTGCCACTGTGTGATTACTCAAGCTAAATGAAGACCATAATTATTTCCTGTATGAATTAAACATTTTCTCATGCTTGCCAAAATTCTTCTAAGCAGAATAGATGTATTTTACAGATGGCCACCAAGAATTATAATCTTGACATATATGTACATAAAGTTTACATTTTGTTTTAAACATTTATGGAGATTGATGAAAGGCAAAAGTTACAAATTGCAAGTAATTATTTAGTTTTCATTAATCAGCCTATGTAGATGATAATGTATGATTCTTTCTTTTCTTTATTAGGCTCTTGCTTGTAACGGTGTACATAAATAAATAATGAGTGCCTCTAGCAGTTTGAGATGTCATGAACTCAAACTGCATGTGTTATCACACTGGGAGATTCACCAGTTCATTGGATAATGTCCCTATGAATTGTCCCATAGTTTATTATTCCTTGCAGGAGAAAATCATAATTTTAAATGAGGGTTCTTCCATAGGTGGCTGCTCTGTTCTAATAGAACATTGTAAGACAAAAAACATTAGTTTACCTCTCTGGTCTCCTAAAAAGACATCAATATTTTATATAAAGAAGTTCAGAGTGTTTACAATTTTTTTTTGTAGAAAAGTACCAGTTTTCTGTTATATACTGCATTATTGCAATATCGAAACATATAATATTTGTAAAGTACCCTGAATCTTGTGGAACATACCAAACTAAACAATGGGTAATTAACAAAAAAGAATAATTCGTAAGAGGTTATAACAAATGTGTCCCTTTTGTAAGAAATATATACACACAACTTTTTCAATTTCAACTTCTTGTTAGAACAGCAATTGAAAAAGTTCACATTTCCTCTAGAGTCAGAATTAAACCTCATATACTTCTAACAGTAACAGTGGTGACCCTTTAAGATTCTCTTCATTGCAGCATGTAATTTCCTGGTTTTCTCACTCGATCTGGAAGCCTCGTTTACTCCTTCTTCTTACTGGATGTGATTGGCAGACAATCAAAAATTAAATGCAGAATCCTCTAGAAAACAGCTAATCACAGCTAATTTTCCCTTATAACGAAGTTATATACTTAGCATCCTGAACAGATGTACTAATAATGCATTTATCATTGCTATTGCCAGTAATAAGCATCAGCAGTAGCCCTGTGCTGTCACACTACGTTTTATAATGTCCTATATGGTCAAAATCATTTAAAACTATGCATATAATAAATTGAAACCTGTATTAAATAAACATATGATCACAGTTTAGCTTCCTGGACAGATTTTTAAGATTTATGAAAACTCACCTATTTACAGTAATGCTTATCCAATAGTTATATTTTTGTATTTTGGTAAAATTGACCTGAAAACAAGCTGTGCAGATGAGCGAAGCATGTTATTCCAGATTTAGGGGAATAGTCCTCAGACTAACATAAAAGTGGGCACAACGGCTGAGGAACATGTTTATTTGCTGATCACTAGTCAAAATCTAACTTAGTCAAGGTGTTGCATTCACTGCTTATTTTGCAGATAGAGACAGGGATCCTGGAATAATGACGTTATGTGCACACATAATATAACACAATCTGATGGAAGATGGCAATGAACAAGCCCATGTCCATCCTTCCTTCTGGTGGTCAGGAGGTCCTCTTTTTGTTTCTCTATGCCTGCCAGCTACTCTTCTTTGTGAAGCTTATCCTGACTACTCTGCACTGTTCTCTTGGACTGTAAGTTGTGACAACCTAAAGGTGCATAGGCTGCTCTCCTAGTCTCATTTTAAAGTCCCAGGGTCTGATGTCTACCAGCAAAGTATTCACCTTCAGAGGTATTTGAACTATATGCCACTTTTTTGGCCGCCAGAAGACACCTGCAGTGTGGACATCTTAATGGCATAAATGGCATTAGAATTGTCAGAAGCACTTTCAACCGCATCAGCTTTCCAGGTAACATTACTTTTGTGTTTAGCTGGGAAAACTAAATTTCCATTTAACGCTGAGCTTAAGGATGAAAATAATAATAAAAAAAGATCTACTGGCAAATAAACCAGACCAGATATGTGGGTGGTCGAGTATGCAAAAGATACAACTAAGCACGTTGATGGACAGATATAACAGATACAGTAGTTCTAGGTTAGTGCTGATATATTGTTTTTTTTGGCAATATGGTTCATGGCATTTTTTTGGTTCTATATCACATGGGTGGAAATTTAAATCTATAAGTTTTCCATAGAAAATAAGGTAGTTGCTCTGTTGTTTTCTGAATATGACACAGGAGAAGAAAAAGATTTGTTTTTGCAAATTCTGCTTTACTATGAAAATCAAGGACTGAACAGTGCTGCCATTGGCTATTGCTGTTGCCAGTCATTTGCAAAATCTGTCCTAAGAAAAGGTTTAGAATTCTTGCAACCAGAGCTTTTTCTGTAGACATGTGGAAGCTTTTTCTGCCTGGCTGGTTGCCTCTTGGCAGCCATAGCTATCGTGGCTTCCCCTATATTGGCACAACCAGGACATATGAACCTTGGGTGGAGATATCTGGACATTGCAGCAGAGAATTAGATGATTTTGTATATATTTATGTGTATGAAGCGCGTGTATATGTGTGCATAGGGGTACTACGGTGTTCCAATCAAGACTACCATAAACATTTTTGGGCTCCATACTAAGAAAACTTTCTGTGCCCCCCTCCCACATGTGTATAAGTTCCAGCATTGCAAAAGTGAATTTTTTTATTCTTTTATTGGGGCCCTGTATAGAAGTACCTCCTTATTATTAATCAAAGGTAGTCCTGGTTCTACTAGTTGTGGCAAAGTGAACTTGATAGGGTGACCCCTGCACTCAGAAAGTTATATACACCTGAGCCATACACTATTCCATATCCACCATTTCACAGACTGATCGCCCTGCAGTGCACAGAGATACTCAAGGTCTTTTAAATTTCCAGTACAAAGATTTTGGGGGCGGGGGTTCCACCCTAAATATATTTTTCCTGGAAACTGCAATAACAAAATTTGAATAATCAGATTTAAGGAAAAAACTTGTAAATAATTTCAGGCAGTTATCCAAAGAAAAAAAAGATACAAAGTTCTTTCTATCGCTTATCTGACTGTAATATTATTCTGGGAGCAATTCAGTGAGAAATAAATGCAATTCGATGATTAAAATGAGTGTCAACTCATTAGATATCTCAGTTGTACCATGGTGATTGGTTTGGGTATAAGTTACATCAATTGAAAATCCTCAAGGAAACAACATATCACAGCCTTTCTACCTTATCAAATAACTAAAACAATTTAGCAGACATTTGATTTGTATGCATAGATGTAGTGGTGCAATTAACACAGTGTGCCTAATTTGCGAAACTTGACAAAATGTATCTTATGCAGAAGATTCCCACTCAGCCCGTTAACATCTTTAAATGATTTTTACATGCTCTAAAATGAACAGTTTAGCGCCCCAGCTGAACCGAGTCATTAATAAAACTGTTTAAGAATTCAATTAGAAAATACACAATCTTTGTTAGTGTAATTTGGAAGCCAATACAAATAATATTTAAAAACAGAACCTCAAATTCATAAAAAGAAAGATAGTATAGATTAGACTAGTTTTTTTTTAAAATTGTAATAAAGCATATAAGGTAATTTATTTACTGCAGCAGATATTATACTGAGTTGGGGTGGCCTAAATGTATATTTATATGTTTATACTTATGTAAAGCAAGATTTCTTTTCCTTCAAAATGGTAAAGGAATAAGAATCTTTGATTATACTTGGGACACACCAGTAGATGGCAATGTATTCTTAAGTAAATTGTGTAACAAACTGCTGGAGACAAAAGACATGAGTTTGTTTCATGCTTTACATAGAACCATCTACTTGTGGCCAACAATAATGCAACGATCATTTAGGAGCAAGAGACCAATTAGAGCCAACTCAAAATTACAAAGCTCTTTAACCTTAGGGCTGAAAAAAGATATACGGATACAGTCTGCTTATATTCAGATTGGTCTATATCCGAGGTATTTTCCACAATGTAAATTAGGGTACATCTACCCTTTTATTCTTTACTCAAAAAATTCTAAACACAAAAATTTTTATGTGCAGCAAGGGATTATATTGGTACCTTTTGAATGCAATTTGGGACATCCTACAATTATGTGTAACCAGAAAAGTAGGCAGCAAACGGTCTCAGTATGAAGAGTTTATTCTAAAAGACTGTTTAATTTTGTTATAAGCAACCTTAATAAAATGAAGTGTTTAGTTAAATTATGCTTTAAAAAGTTTTCATATTTTTGTAGAGGAAGTGTAAGTTAATAGTTCTCTGCTGATTTCATTTTCAGAATAAACTATAAATGCATTGGTTCTGGTCCAAGGATTTTCTGTGTTGGCCTTCACAGTCACCAAGCAGAGTGGACACATATCTGTGCCTGAAGCAAAGTCCTGATAATTTACAATTAATCACCACCGAGACTAAGGCAGACCATGCATATAAGCACGAACACAGCAGGTCTCTGTATAAAACATGGATTAGCTCAACGTGAAGCACTTCTTGGTATGATGTATTCCCACTGTTGATCAGACTGCACTAAAGGCATACAGTCTCTACAGGAATAACAATCAAATCACAGACCCAGAGCATTTCAGTAACAAAACCAATGGGTTATGGAAAGACAATGTTCTCAACAAGAAAAAAGACAACTGCGTTTTATAAGAACATCTGAAATAGTTTAATCTGGTCTTTCCATTTGACATTAAACCTGATATTTATCATCCTCTTGGATTTGATATTGAGTGTTAGGGGCATGAGATGTGCCACATGTGTAAGTTTTAGGATGGCGGGGTTGGGGGGTTCTCTATTCATTTATTAAAAGATCATGGGCCTGATTTATTAAAGCTCTCCAAGACTGAAGAAGATACACTTTCATCAGTTAACCTGGGTGATCCAACAAACCTGTATAGAGGATTGAAAACATTTGCTTACAAATAGTAAATTACTTTTTAAAAAACCATTCCAGGTTTGCTGAATCACCCAGGTTCATTGATGAAAGTGTATACTCTCCAGCCATGGGGAACTTTAATACATAAGGGCAAATGTATGTAATTCACCTAGATATTGGGTATCCAGATATGCACATTAAGATAAAAAATTGCATAGGGAATCTCCACAAAGGAGAATTATTTTCCTTATAAGCCCCTTTGTTCATCCCATATAGTTTTATTCTTTCAGCTGCAAATAAATAAGTAAGACCCTTTTCTACATGGCAGACCGCCAAGAATAGAAATTCAAGAGCAGAGATTTTGCTCACGATATTGAAAATGATTAATGATGCATCTTTTCAGAACTGAAAAATTAAACAGAACCTGAACTGGGAAAGTAGGAAGATGGCAAATGACTAGTCACCAGTATTGTCTGTATTCTCCCTGCAGATGATCTTTTCTACATTACTGACAGACCATGCCTTGCAAGTAGCAGGGATTTATTTTTTGAAATCAGAGATGCCTCTCTGCTAAATGATGATCAGAAGACTAGTGGGTGCTATTTAAGAAACAGCAAAAAAGCACAAAACTCAACATTATGCATGAAGCAGAAGCAAAGAGATCTTGCACTTTAGCTTTCTCTTTAGCAGGAACAATGAGAAGTCCTGCAGTGACCACCAAATTTCACTCCAAGTGATCTCTGTTTCTGAAAAAAAGTTTCAAAACAAAGGGCAAACATTTTTGACTGCTTTGGCACATTTCTTATAAGGCATCACATTTCATTTTATATTGGGGTCCACTTTAGGTTTGGGAGGGTAAACCCTTGAGAAACCTTTCTGGGTTTTTTATTACTCAGTGCATTCGAACCATCCCAATTATGTGTTCAACAAAGGGCTCTATTTAAAAACAGGGAATCCTCAGTAGATAATTTCTATCAGTCCACAGGGCTTCTAGATTTCAGCAACTGATTGGTAAACCCTACAATCTTCTTTCATTATAGTTCAAATACTGGCCATGTCTTATCAATGAAAAGAGTGCTGTGACCCTATGAATCTACCTTAAGTGACAAAGACAGACATCATTTTAAACCACAGTTGAAGTAATGGGGTCATTGTTGATATACTTCTAATAATGGACAGTGTTGTAGTTAAATATTTGGTCATTGTCAGCTGGCATATAGCAAACGAGTAGTTCTGTTCGGAATAACTGTACAATGAATGACTGCAAACAAGGGTCGGGAAAAGGCACAGATGAAGCTTTGTCCAATGACATCCAGTGTGGTCTAAATGAGATAGTGGCAGCGAAGGCCGGCTGGGAATAATTCATCTACAACACTAATCCCTGCTAAAAATGCACTTGTGGCCTTCTCCTATTTGAGAGACTGCCAATCAAATGTCATATTATTTCTAACAGCGACTTGATACAGAAGGTCTAATAACATGCCAAAATTGGAAAAATTATCTTAGTTCATGCCAAGCATATACTCCCTGCTTTAATAATCCTACCATTCGCTCTAATTCAGATTCCATGCCATGAAATTAACAATGTTTGTCATTAACAAGGCAGTGTATTACATATTATATTAAGAGTTGTAATCTTTATTCGTTGACCCTTCCTCTTAAAGATAATAGTGATCCATTTGGTGCAGTGCACATTAATATCTATTTTGTTCAAGGCAAATGAACAAGCATCATTTTTCTGCTACAAATTTTCAGTTCCAATCACAGCACACTAATTATTATAAATGAAGCATTGAGACTCGACATTTAAAGAGGTTTATAGCACATATGAATGCATTGAAAAGGTCACACTTGTATAATGTGCAAAGCCAGCTAATAGAGCGGATGAAATACCTACCGACATTACCGGTGATACAATGTTTAATTCAGTAAACAAATTTCAGGGTAACCCCGATAAGATTATATAAAAACTATTTTGATTTAAAACATGTGTAGTTCTTTTGAAAATAGAGATCTAAAATCAAGCCGTGGCAATTTATTGTGCTGATTATCTTTTATTCTCTGGTGCTGGTAAAAGAAGCCTTTTTTTATCCACCAATACTGCATAAGTTACTTTGGGTTCAGTAAGTTTATTACACATTCTCAGGATTTATTCAGTCATCTTTTATTAATACTGTATTTCAAGTGTTTAAGTACTATTATCACCTGGAATTCTTAGTTGAATTACCTACATTTAATGATTACTGTTTTATTGGGTGACCATACATGGGAGATAATCAAGTAACAACGGTTAGGCATAGTATGCCAATAATGTGGCAGCACTTACTTTAATTGTGTATTAATTATTAAATAGCTGGCAGTGGAGCAGAGTAAGGGGAAGTAGCTATTGCAATTGTAATTAGGCCCTAGCAAATTAAAGGGATCTTTACTGTGCCACTCTTGGAGTCAATAAACTTGGAGCTGCATACTACAAGCTGCATATATTCATTATAGGTAATGCTACAGAAGAGTTTTATAGACTGCAGACATATTACATGAGATAGTCAGATACTGCAGCTGCAGGATTTTGTTAGAAACAGGAAGCAGGATGGTTTTAGACAAGCTAGGGACCCAAAATAGTGTACCCATATACACAGTATTCCAGATTCCTGCATCCCTGCCATTTTGAACCCAAGAAAACCTGGGGACCATGGGCAATTGCCCTTCTTTATCAAATAGAAAATTGGCCCTGTTTAGAGGATATTCAAATGGTTGATTTGGTGTAGGTAAAAGGATAAAGGAAATTTGGTAAGGATATTTATATCAATCTTTATGCCTGGCCTCATCTATTGTCATCTACCAGTTTGGGGATTCCCGTGCAGGGATTCAGGGAAGTAGAGGGACTTTAACCGTCCAATGTTTTTCTAATAATAAATTTAAACCTAACCTAAACACCTGTCATCTACCCCCACCCAACGCCAAATACTTAATTCCCTAAAACCCATGGACTGTATATTGCTTACTCAACTCTAATTATGTACCAGTAGCAGTACAAACTGTTTCACAAGGGATAGTAACTGCCTAATATATACATATATATATATATATATATATATATATATATATCCTTTAACTGAATAAAAATCATAGCAATATGAAAACTGCCATTGCTGCATGAGCACATTTGAAAAATGTTACAATAACATAGACACCTGTATTAAATGTTTAAGAGTCCATCTATGCTTTTCAGAAATCATATTTTCAAATCAAGGACATCTAAATAAGAAATACAGTAGGAAATAAACTGACACTGACATATATATTACAAAGCACAAAACGTAAAAAAATAGGGTAATAAACAGTACGTATAGGTTCGTCAATCTTTAAGCAGAGTAAATAAAATGTAATCTAAGACATGCTTTATTTAGTAATAAAGAGGTAAAAATGTTGAACAGATTTCATATTTATTTGTGCATGAACAGAAGCATTATGTTTGGTTGTACAGTATATTGACTTTCACAGCCAAAAGGCTAATGGATTTTGCCCATAGATTGCCTAAATGTACATATCTTCAATTAATAAAGCTTCCACAATGACAACTCCGTGAGTTTCCCATCAGTTTGGTGTCTCGTAAGAAAAAGTGAGCTAAAGAACAAAAAACAAGATTTTTAACCAATTTCTACTAAATCCCAAATCAGAAATAAAGTTTTAAATGCAAACAAGTTTTTGAACCAAACTGCAGTAAATTGCTAAATACATAGCTGAAACACGTGATCTTTATTTATCTTCTAAATTATTTTTATTGTCTTTTTTCAGTCTTGTAATCCACACATTCTAGTCACATGACATGTATGTAGATCATCAGACCATAGATGATGTCTCTTGCACCACATTGATAATTTAAGCCCTAATATATTCCTTTAGGCATCAGGAAACTGTGAACTAACAGCATTAAGCAATAGATCTTTGGCTGTCAGTGTACCAAGCTCCACTAACACCAAGACCCTTTTATACCTCCCCACTCTGCCCCCTATGCTCCCTCCATCTCAGTGTCACTTTCCCCGTACTTCTCCTACCACTTCACCTCTCTGTACCACCTCTCAATCTGCCCCCACTCCTACTCTGTCCATTTCACCCCCAACCCTTTTATCCTTTTCTTCTTCCCCCACTCTTCCTGTGTCCTTCACTCCCCTCTTCTCATTACCCTCCCAAGCCACATAATCATGGCGCATTTTACACGTCATTTGTTGGTGTTTTTGTTGCTACCTGGTAGCACCATTAGGAAAAGCAAAGCCAGCAACATAAGTAGAAATGTTGTAGAAAGCTTTTGGTTTGGCTTAAGTCACTAGATGCCCAACTGTTTCCCTTTGCCACTCATATACGTGCCCTAAAGTAAAATGTAATATCATAATATGTCTACTAGTGCAACTCTCTGAGGTGCCTAAAATAACTAAAGAGCAGTGAAGAAGACTTCATAAGTCCACTTTTCATTCCAAATACATATCTAGTGCTCAGTGCATACTCAACAGAAGACCTATTGCTTCATATTGGCAGTATAAAGTGGGTCTGTCAACCTTTTTTTAATGTTATAGGTTTTTATTTCTACTATGTCCATTCCCCAAGATAGTCCATATAGATTATTTGCATCCAATTTAAGGTGCATAAATTATTTTATTAACTCAAAGACTGGTTTGTTAAAAATTTATTATTATACCCATCATATTTTAAAACATGGATAACAATGGAACCACCTATGGCTATTGAGGTTCTTTGAGTATTGAGACTTTTATAATGTTTTAGATTAGATTTTTAGAGATTCAAAATGGAGTGAGACCTTTTCCATGGGATATGGGAGAATGGGTATACTGTATCTCCAACTACTAAACAGTCAAAGCTTAAAACTGTAATGTTCAAGCACTTCACCACACAAAAAGCATTTCCCATATTGATAAACAGTATCAATTAATTTTTAAGAACTAAATTAGATATTTATCACCTTTATGGCATTCTCAATAGATTCTACATATCTTAAAACACAGTTGCATTGTTAAAAATTAACTATTGATTATTTATATGTCCACAGGATACCAAGCTACAGATTCTTGCAATAAATATATCCAGTTTTTTACACTTTAAAAAAATGATTCACCTGCGTATGCTTATATGATTTTATATGACTTTTTTTTACCTGTGGTCTGACTTAAAAAGGTAAGCCTTAACCAACTGCCAGGTAAGTGAGTGGTTCCTAGCCAGAAGTCAAGGGAATCAGGTCCCTGTAACAATGTATAACCAAATAAAACAGTTGAAGATGGCTCTCTTGCCAAAAATGTAAGAGTTCAAAGATTTCAGTGCCTACTCTTAGGCAACATCTACACATTTACATCGATACATTTAGACAGCATCTATACGTTGCACTCGAAAGTCAAAATTTACACTCTGTTCTTATAGATTCGCCACATCATTGATTAGTTTCTCTTTTTACAGAGGTTGAGCTTGCAAAAATTTTTCAGATCACCTCTGAATGTTTTATTGATGTACAGAGAGGGTACAGAGTACAGAGTACAGAGAGAGCCTCTCATTGTTGTGTAAACAAACCCAAAAATTGATATGAAAACACATTTATTTTTTTTATAGTTCTCCCTCTAAACAGGATATGATTTACCAAGTGTTTCCCAAACAGGGTACCTCCGGTAGTGTTCCTTGAGCAATGAGAAACGTGTGCCTCTCATGACACCAATAATCTTTCTGGCTATCTGTAAGGGTGATATTGTTCCCAGTGGTCAGCAGTGTAAGAGGCATTCTTCCTACTGACCATCAAACTAATGTACTGTGAGCTGTGAATATAGTAATTATAGAAGTGGTTACCTGAAGAAGTTCCCTATGTTAAAATGGTCGAAAAACACTGTTCCAACCAAAAAATATGGATAATTGCAGGCCTAATGTTCTGTGAAATAATGGGGAAATGTGTTTAGTCTCATATATCACATTACTATGGGACAAAGGACAGTAGGATAACTATATGGGCAATAAGGAATTAGAAGACTGTTTGGCGATCCAGGTTGTAATTCCATTTTAAAAGTTAAAATACCTGACAAACAAGTCTAAGCCATCTAAAGCTACGTACACATGTCCAACGGTTCTAGCCTGATAATCGGCTCAGGGCCGATATCGGGCGAGAATCTGGCGTGTGTACAGCGCCTGTCATCCATCGTCCGAACGACTGTCCTGGTTGATGCATGACTGACGATCCTAATGCAAGGGAAGGGGGAGAGCGCGCAGCAGGGCGCCACTCCGTCGTTCTCCCCCTCTCCTCTCCATAGAGCAGAATGGTGCTGTATGTACAACACTCGTTCATGCATCGAGCAATATTAGTCGTTGGAAAGGATCATGAAGATATTATTGGACATGTGTATGCGGCTTAATTCTCTATACAACAAGAACAAATGAAATAATTCACTTGCAGTTGAAGCTGTTGAAGCATCACTGTTAATGAAACAAGCTTATCTTACATTTCTGGAAAAGATTGCTATAATACATCACATATACTAAATATCATATCAGTCATTTTGTTATTTACAAGCACTGTATGTTTGATTAAAAACAAGTGTATATTTATTATTTCATATTATTGACCCTATCAGATATATACAGTAAACTATATAAAAAATGTCAGTTATTATGATAGAATTTTGCAGGACAGTTAAAGTTCAACAACAACCAACTAAATATAATCATTATATACTGGTAACGTAATAATAAAGAGGATTCTAAAAGCTTTATACTAAGTTAATTTCAGACACTTTCACTGTTTTCATTAAAATACTTTTAATGTTGTAATGATTACACATTTTTTGTAAACTCATCACTATCATCACTAAAGCTCCAAACCACAGGTGAAAGCAGTTGCTGGCCCACTCCCAGAACTTATATTCATTATGCCCCAAGACTAACACTACTTACTGGAATCAGAGCTGCTTTTAACTCAAAATTATATCTATTTGCTGTGCCAGGTAAGAGCCATCATGACAGGTTCCCTTTAAAATACTGGTAAAATGTATGGCCATTTTTAAACCTACTGAATTGTTTTAGGAATTATGATACAATTAACTTAATTAAACTTCCAAGTACTGAACAAGACGGTTATATCAATTATATTAATTTTTTCACAATTTGCATGCTAAAATATTTAGATTTTATCACTTGATTTTATTTAAACTGCACATTTTTGCAGTGTGTGAACTGTTCAATCAAGTAAATTGGATTTCAATATTCATCATATGGTTAAAACATACAACATCCGATCTATTGCTGCAACCCTTTAAATGCAAAATGAAATAGATTATCATTTACTAAACTGCTAGCGTAATGTCTTCTGCAGACTGAACATGAAAATGATTTTAATATTCTTTATACAAGACTTGCAAGTCATTTCAAGGTCAGAGGAATCTTCATTTTATTCCCGTTGAGTTTTTAGCTAAAGTGCAAATATTTACCCAAGTATAGTTGCTTGTCCCAAAGTTATCTACACATAGGGAAAAAATATGAACATTTCATATAATAAAAGTCTTCAGGTTCATTAAATTGTAACTTAATGAGTAGCATGATTTATATAGGAGAATAAGGAAACCAACCAATGCCAATTATTTTTTTAAAATGTTTAGGTAGCCAGTTCATCAATTCTACCCATCTATAGGTTGGGTATACACACAGTACAACATTGGTCCTTGGTGACATTTTGCATCAAAACACTGCTTGGTGCTATACAAGCCATGAAAAACAGTAGAAGTTATGTGTACATCATTAGTCTGTATGCTTACTTACTTTTTTGATAATTTAACTGTAATAATTAGGTTTTTTTTTGGAAAAGGTTTATCAAATGTATCTTTACGCTTAAAGATACGCTTTACGCTAAAATAAGCTTATCTATATTATTACTATGTACAGGTAGTCCCCGGTAGTCCATTCGAGATAGGGACTGTAGGTTTGTTCTTAAGTTGAATTTGAATTTAAGTCAGAGCAGGTACAAGATTTCTTACTCAAGTCATTAAAATGGCCCCCCTCCAAGCCTCCGTCCGTATCTAAGAGTCGTCCGTATGTCAGATGTCCTTAACCCAGGGACCACCTTTATGTTAAAGCCCAAATATGGTTAAATGTATTTATTTCCTTGAAGACGAACATTTAAAAAACAACACAAAAGTTCTGACAACATATTTGTAGCTATTTGTGCCTTTCTGCTTAGGTACCCCAAATTTCCATGATAGGGGTCACAATTTGGTATAATGACATAGTGTGCCTGGTATATTAAAGCTCTCCAAGACTGGAGAAAATAGACTAAAATGCCACATTCTGGGTGATCCAGCAAACCTGTTATGAATCTGGTCCAGAATTGAAAACATTTGCCAACTAACAGCAAATGATTTTTAAGAAATTAATTTCAGATTTTCTGGATCAATGGTTCTCACATAATGGGCCCGATTTATTAAAGATGTCCAAAGCTGGAGAGGATACACTTTCATTAGTGAACCTGGGTGAACCAGCAAATCTAAAATCGTTTTCTCCAAAATCGTTTGCAATTTGCTGGCAAATGTTTTGAATCCTGGACCAAATCCATTTCAGGTTTGCTGGATCACCCAGCTTCACTACAGAAAGTCTATCATCTCAAGTCTTGAAGAGCTTTATTGAATCAGGTCCACTTTGCCAGAAACCTGCTCAACATACCCAACTGGACAATCAGGATATCAGTGTCCCTCACAAGATCCTTTGTGCAAGACCCTATAAATAAATTCCTATCTACACCCTGTTCTAATTCTGAATATCCACATTGATTTTTTCAGTTTCTTACCAACTTTTTTACCAACCGAAATATACTTTCCTTATATTGCTTGTAAGTTTACCAAAAGGAGGTCAAGTAATACCTCCCACCGAAACTACAAATATATATTTTATTTTTCTAGCTAGCTAGCTTTGCTGTCAACCACCAATGATTCATCAGGTGGAATCAGCTTCCAAACCATGTATTCAGGTTGAAGAATAGAAAAACTTGCGGTCAAATTAGATTACTTTTCAAATGCATGGATGTATGCATGTGTGTATTTTTATTATCCATTTTCTTTGTTCCTTTCACTTTCAATTTAGAACACAGTGTTGCTATTCTTTTTCATTCCTGTAAATAGTATATTTGATGCATGGCAGCTGGCAGTGTACTGATGACCTGCTCAGCTCTTGCCTGGAGTACTTCTATGTAATTCTAGCTCTGGTCCAAATTTGTGTGATTTCACAGCACTGATTAGAAGACAAAAAAGATAAGGCACACTAAAAAAACAATACATGAGTATGGTGTAACATTTGATTAGCCTTATCCTTTAAAGGTTCACAAAGTGGAATGTAAAAGGTACTTTGTTTGGTGAGACTTGCCATGACTGTATTAATCAGTTTGCAGTGTTAGCTGTCTGTTAAAAAATTATACTTTAACTAGATGATATGCATTATAAAACTGGCATTTGTCTGTTAATAACATTTTGTGATATTTATTTATTTATTTATTTATTTATTTGTAATTTCTTTATCTCAGTTATCCTACGGTTAGTTTGTAGATTATTATTTTGTACCAGCTTCCTGCAAAAACAAATTGAAAAAAGGCACCTGTGATTGGATAATAAAACAACAAGGAAAGGATAAACTTTTCACCCTATAGGGCCCCAATATAGGTTTGTAATGTCAGGTGTAACCCTTAATCCAATTACTAATACATTATTTCGTACACACATCTGATAACACATTCAAAAGAACATTTTGGACTAAAGCAGTGTTTCTCAACCCGAGTTCCTCCAGAGGCTGTGGGGGTTCCATGGGCAATGAACAATTGGTGCCTTTCAGGTCAGTTTAAGTGACACCAATGATCTTTTTGGCTATATGTAAGGGTGACATTCTTCCCAATAGCACACAGTGTAAGAGGTTTTCCCCCCAACTGACCACCACACCAATGTACTTGGAATTGTGGGTATAGTATGGATCTAAAAGAGAAAGGCTGGACAAAGGACAGAAGAGAATCCCCCACAAAACCTTATTTTTCTGAAACAGGTGGGTTCAAAGATGAAAAAGAAATACTTGCACTTGTTTATGATTTTGTGCAACCACTTAGCAAGATTACATTGTCAGTAGAAAATACTTTTAAAGGTTTTTCTCAAAAACAAAAGTAAAATCCTCCTATTTTTGTAAAATATCAAACATGTCACGCTTCCAGTATTGTGTGGGGATATAAAAGTCACAACTGATTGTTAAATCTTTTGCAGCAGCTGAAAAGAATCACTGGGGAAAAAAAACCTGCCCTAAAAAGCAAGAGGAGGAATGCAAAAACCAAAAGAATAAATATTCATTGTGCCCTGGTAATTTTTTTATGTAAGTAGAATCTACTATAATTTTACCCTTTTTAAATATGTGAATAACTAATAAGTTACATTACCATGTAACCTAAAATAAACTTCAGAGGGTGGCTTTAAATCTATTTTACAACTGCTTTAACACTTTGGGATTTGTTGCTCATTTGGGTTATGAATTCTTTAGTCCTGCATATTAAAAGTGCAGATCAAGAGATGTTGTACCTCCGTACATGAGGGCCATTGTCTTTGTTGAATGTTTATATGGAGAGTCTGCCATGATTTTACAGTGGCTTTGCTGCACATGTTTATGGTTTATTAGTTTTCTGTATTTCTAGTTTGTCCCAATATGTATATATCAATTGTACTAAATTATTATCATTATTGGATTTCTTTATGTAAACTTTGCTTTGTATGACCTAGTGACAGTTACATGTTAATATTACACATAGCAGTAAAAAGGCCCCTTTTTATATTTGGGGTTCAAAACCATGTGGTTGGCCCCTCCTGGGCACATAGTAAATGATTCCCAGCTGCTCCCATTCACTTGCATCATAGGACTGGGACCAGCGTTGAGCCCAATAGCAGAACACTGTGGGTCCAAAATGACCCAAATACTTTTAGAAAAAACTTTTGTTGCTGTTGTTGTTTTGTCTGAGTCCTCCCAGAGGATATTTGATTTTGATTTCAGTTTTGGATATTGGTGTCAAGGGGACAGAAAATAATCAAAAATCTCCCCAGCAGTTACTCCGACCTTAATAAAAATCTGAAGTTCTAACATGTCCAGATTCTTTGGAAAACAATAAAAAAATGCCTGTAGGAGGGCCTTAAATCTTTAAAATATATCACATCAGTCAAACCAATGCCTAAGAGCAGAAAATTACATTTTACTGTTTTTTCCTTTTTAATGAGAAAACAAATATTTTGACACATATTAATTGATTGCAACAATCTGAACCAAATGAATTGTGGCAGCAAATAAATAGTCATTGATCATCAGTTGTTTGCTTCATCGGATTTATTGGATGATTCTCTGATTAATATTCTTCTCAGTTTAAGTCAACTAAGGTGAAATTGAAAATATGTGCAATCCTTTTTATACAGTATATTTACAGCATTCCAAAAGAATTTTATATATATATATATATATATATATATTATTAATATTATTATATTTATATACTTTAAAGTAGGAGACATATTATTCGTTCATTAGTAAAAAAAATCATAAAATGCAAGTTTTTAGTGGAAATTGATATTTACAGCATATTATGTTTATTATAATATTTAAATACATGGTTTGGTGTTACAGTATCCTTTACCGCAGGTGGAGCAGAATGTAGAAGATATGAATAAATGCTCTGAAACATTGTATACATTTCAGCTAGAGCTATTGATCTCTATAAACTTGTTTTTTTTCTATGATAACTAAGGAGAGGCTCCACAATGTGTAAGTCAATGAGGTAAATTTACTAAAGCAGAGACAGACTTAAATTAGAACTGTATCCTTAAGACAAAAAACAGGAAGTTATATATTGCATAAGAGGTATTATGTTTCTTCTGTAATAATAGCATCTTACCAACCAATTAGAAAGAATCTTTAGACTGTACATTAGGCTGAGCATGAGCAGTTTGATATACAATCTTGGCATCTGCAAGGTGCTTGGTTGCATTTAGGTCATATGCATGTGCGGGGCGGGCCAATAAATTTGGCCATTATGCCAAAACAGAAAGTTGGACAAAGATGTCTGCATTTACAAGGGAGGATGCAGACTTTGAATTGCTGGGGAGCATTAGGTTTTTTTTTCTGCTTTAAATGTCATTCTGGGGCTATAAAGATTATTTTTCAAAGACATATAAAACACAGTGGTTTGCTTTGTGAGTGTGAATGGAAGCACTGTAAAATGAATGGACCTCTCCTCCAATCACCCCGCTCTCTCTGCTCCATGGGGATACAACCTGGCACAATTTTCATGAATGGATCGACCATGGTGTGAATAGCTATACCTGCTTTCCATTATAAATGAGTCACAATGTTTTAAATATCCTTTGCACATACGGACCTATATTATTTGTTCACATCTGTCACCTTCATTATGGAAAATATTTTAACTGTGATAAATGCTAACTCAAGTGATAGACTTTGCTTTCATTAGCAGCCTATTTCACTGGCAGCTGCTACTTTCTTCACATTTAAGGTCCTGTTTTTGTTGCAAACAGAAAAATCACAACAGTGTCATTAGAAAAGCAATATGAATGTTAATGCATTTGATGAACCTTCACTTATTACTAGTGAGCTGGCTTTTAGCTGGGATATTACCATCAAAACAGGGAAAAATGCAGCAAATATGAGTCAAAATGATATTGTTTTAATATTTTATATTGTAAGATTCAGGTTTGCTTTAACTTTTTTATTGTTTACTTCTTCTTGCCTACACATTGGAAAATAGGATTTCTAGTAAATAAAAGCTATAGAAGAGACTTTGTATGTTTCTTCTGTCACAGAAAGAAAAAAGAGAATCGTTTTCTTTTTTGTATTTTGTTGGCAACCCATGTGCAGTGTCATGGATTAATCCCGCTATCTCGCAAATGCTGAAAATGGAGTGGATGTTGGGATAATGGGCATCCAGAGTTATATTATCACTGGTCACTCAAAGGTTGGAGAGTGGAAAAAGAAAGGGCAAAAAAGATGCCAATGGTGGATCCCTGACCTCACATTACTAGAGATGCCCAAAGCCATAGGTAGGTGTGTCTCAATGTTTATGTAAATTACATATGTACTAGCATATTATAGTAAATGCTGCCAAATCCTGCCTAAAATAGAAAAAAAAAAACTCACTCTACTTTCCCAAATCCATCAATCCCTTCAGAGGTTTCTTAGATCAGATCCTGTGTCTTCCTGAAATCATTCTTTGTCCCAGCACAGAGGAAACGCTGTGAGCTGCCATCTTTCACCTTCCTCCACCTTCTGCTTATATCACATGATCTTGCATTGCGCAGGTGCGAGATCAGGTGATGTTGGCGATAGATGGGAAAATTAAAGTGCTGATCTCACTGTGCATGCATAAGCATTTTGTTTCCACATTTGAAGAAAACCCTTTTTCTGTTCATTCCTGAATTTAGGCATGCGCAGAAGGAGAAGCGATAAGCCTACTCGGATCCATGAGGCATGTTTCAAAGAAGGCTTTGTGCTCCCATTTGGTGAAGAGTTTTAAACCCCTCCTCCAAAAAAGAAGGTCATTTTTACCTTACCTGAAGGGATACTCTACCCTTTTATGTAAGGTAAAAATCTATGTTTAGGTCTGCTCTAATAATTTTTAACATTGTTTGGATATTAATGCATCGTTTACAAAAGAGAAAAATGTAAGTATTTGTTTTCTTTTTTATTTTCTTCTGTTTGAAATACATAAAAAAGGAACAATATATTTAACATTTATGCTCAAGAGATTTCCTTTGCATTTTATACATCTAGCACACCTGCACAACATGATCAATTGGGAACACAGAACATCCCATCACTAATATGAATGTTATTTCTATTTCTGGGAAAGAACGTTTGACTCAAAATGTCCAAATGTCTAAAGATCACCTTGTGACAGAAATAAAAATTTTTGTGATAATATTTGTTGAAAACGTGTGTCAAAAAAATAAATAATAACGACTATAAAGCAAACGGCGAACAGAAATGTCTAGGAACAATGAATGTTTTCATTTTGTAGAGTATTGCTTGTCAAATATATCAATCCTCAAAGTTCAGACATGAGCTGATTAGCTTGACCCAGAGGCAAATTAGGAGAATGAGCAGAGGAATTAATTAAATGTACACACTAGTCAAAATTAAAATAACGTTATAATATGCACACAGAGGGCACAACCTGCTCTCTCAAACTCTGATTTCCCTGGCTTGTTACATAGATAGCCCATTGCAAACTGTTCGCTGTCATTAAAACAGAACTTAACTTAAAAAATAAAAAAAATCCCACAGATTCGTCTATCCATCAGGATTTTTTCGATCAGGACCCGCGTCTTCCCAGTATCTTTTGGCCTGGGGCAGAGGAAGCGCTGGGCGCCGCTATCTTCATCATCAAGAGTTTCAATGTAATGTTGGAAGTGGAATATGTCTACAGGGGATCTCACAGAATTTAGATCAGACATTATCATCACACATTGGCCCTGATTTATTAAAGCTCTCCAAGGCTGGAGAGAATACACTTTCATCAGTGAAGCTGGGTGATCCAGCAAACCTGGAATGGATCTGGTCCAGGATTCAAAACGTTTGCTAGCAAATAGCAAATAATTTTTAAAAATCTATTCCATGTTTTCTGGATCACCCAGCTTCACTTCTGAAAGTGTATTCTCTGCAGCCTTGGAGAGCTTTAATAAATCAGGGCCTATACAGCAGTGTTTCCTCCAGAATTTATTGGGGGTTCCTTGTGCCATGAAGAAATTGTGCAACTCAGGTCAGTTACCACTGGCACTAATGATGTTTTTGCCAATCCATAAGGTTGTGGATATTGTACTAATAGGAAAGGTTCCCTATGACCTTAAAGTCACTTCAACTGATACCTCATATTATAAAGGTCAATAAAGGCTGTTTTACAACAACATCAATCTTTTAAATGTATACATGGTTTAAAATTTAATTTAGAGTATATATAGGAGGGTTGGTCATTATTATGTTTTCCTACTAAGAATGCAAGAAGTGGCTCCAATCCATTGGAACATTTGTCCTATAAATCTTTATGGACAAAGCTGTGACAAAGGAGCAGGGTTCCTTTTCCTTCCTGTCGGGACACATGATCTGGGAAATGCTTTTATGTTTCAAGGACCAATAAAATAAAATTGTAAATTACTGTAAGCTCTCTGTTAAAGTAATACACAGATAAGACTTTTTATTTCACCATTCATTTTTCATTTTTCCATTCTATGCTTTAAAATCCCTTCCTGGAGAGAAAAATCAATATAATATCAATATTAAATGGCAGCTTTTTAAAAGTGAAATTGTTTTGATTGTACGAAAAAAGCTAAAGGCATGCATACTGTATAGTAAGATCCATTACTCAGCTTTTTAATCTCAATTTACCGTCAAATACGCTCAGCTTTTAATATTAATATACATACATATTGCATTTCCAGTCTATGATTTGTTGTTTTGACTCTAATGATGTTTCAGCTCCAATGTAAATAAAAAGTACATGTAGTTCCTGGGTTACATACGAGATAGGGACTGTAGGTTTGTTCTTGAGTTGAATTTGTATGTAAGTCGGAACAGGTACATTATTTTAATAAATGCAATTAGGGCAGATGTTTGTCTTAGGCAGCGTGGTGTCAGTTACTTTATAAAGTCCTCACTGTGAGTTAATCGCAAACAAAGCAAAACATTCATTAACTTCTGGAGCAAGCTGTGCTTTGATGCAAAAATAAACAACTGCAGAGTTTGTGTTGGTCATTAAAGAGTTACAAGATGCTGCAGAAAGAGCTCACCTCCCTAAGATCACCCACAACCTCAGCTGTGTTTAGCAAAAGATTTCTTCTGCAAGTCATGCAAACCGCTCCCACCCCCCTTCAAGCGTCTGTTCTGCACACAGCGAGCAAGAAAGCTCCGTGCTTATCTAGGAGGCGTCCGGATGTCGGATGTCCTTAACCCGGGGACTACCTGTATTAAATAATACGTAATAATAATATTAATCATATATAAACACTTTTTGGGAATAAATATTGTAAAGGTCTGCTTGTGACTATGAGCTTTGGCTTTAAAAGGTGGGCAAATGAAACATGCTTTTCATATAAGTTAAATGAGATGGTTCTGATATCATTTAGAATGCATTACCATGTGACCTGTAGTTCACCTGCAGCTTTTGCATTCCCCTCGATTTGTACCAAGGAGAGAAACAATCCTGATATACCCAAAAGCCCACTGAAGAGTGCTAACTGTGAAAATATATATATGAAACCATATACAAACATACTGCAAAAAGCAAGCTTATGAATGGTAAATTTGGGGTTGTTCAATTACCAAATGGGAGCTCTTAGCAAATTCTGCTAAATACTGTCTTGTATTTCTTAAATGAAAAATGAATGAAGCCCAATTCTCTGTGTATATGTACAGTCAGCACTGCATTTATTGTATTACAGCAAATATGGGATGAAACAAATGCTTGAACTGATATGGCAGTTGCTGAACATTTTCACTTTATGCTATATATGTTATGACACTTTATGTCATTTTCAGAATATGTGATGCTAAACTGAAAGTCAAAAGGGTTGAAATGGGTGTTTCATTCTGTCTTTGATCATCTTTTGGAGGACATGATTCCTGATGCTGTATCAAATGCTGCTATAAGAATCTTCCTTGAGAAGTCCTAAACCATGAAACCAGTATTAGAGAGGGTGGAGCTTGCATTGTTGCACTGTTCAGTATACTCGGCTGCTTTCGTAGCCCCGGTACTGGATAAAAAGGAGAGGGAAAACACAAAAAAAGGAGACTTTTGAGAAAAGAGACTTATTTTGCTAAACTTTGCTCAGGAAACAATAGGTTGAATAGCCGAAAAGCACAAAATGAACAGTTAAATTTAGACCCTCTTTAATATTTGCTTTATCTTTCTTTGTCTGCTTCGGTACTAGGAGATCCAGTCCATCAAAAACTACTAAATCTTCTCTGTTCATCATTCGTGATACAATCAATAGATAAAAAGTCATTCTGCTGCAGGCTCCATTCTGCTAAAGTAAATTGGTGACTATTATAAATCGGAGCTGCGGATGGGGACCAGAGATAGCGGTACACAGAACAACTCAATGCAATTTTTTAATAATAATGTCTGACCCTGTCACTTAAAACACAGAGAAGAATATTTGCCTAATTTATTCACAAGTTACCAATACAAGAAATGATCAAGATGAATATATACAGCAAACACTCACAAGGTGAGAATGTGATATTCCTAAACCAAAAAAAAATCAATCTAGCTTTTTTTTCTGCCTAAACACACATGAAATAACAACACTGACAGCCATTCCTTTTTGTACATATGTTGTTATACGGTCCATTAGGCTGTGCAGCATTTTGTTACAGAATATTCCTAGACATTCCCGAGATGTTTGAAAGCTCACAGACCCTGATTTTATATGAGTCACCGGTAATTTTAACACAACTTTCATTTTAGCTTAAAATATTTTTATTCTTTAATTTTCATCAACTGTTTTTTGTCACACACATTGAATAGTTATTGTCCAAAAATGAAAAATTCTCATGTTTGTGTAACAATGTTTATAATCAGCAGTCTTTTTTACTCTAGGAGAAATATTTTTTCTGTTATTGTAAAATGTGGACATTTTAAAAGAGAATAATAAAGGGATTAAAATAGTTTTATTATAATTATTTCTAAATACTATTTTGAAAGCAGCATGGGGTTCTACTGCTGAGTTTACATTGAATTATCCTGATATGTAGATAGAAGGAAACATTAAATATAACAAGGAAATGCTCACATTTTATGATGTTTTCAAAGGGCAATATAGGACAATATTTACTAAAGGACAATTCAGCAATGTATATGCCATCATAGTCATTCTTGATCATAAAAAAATGGTTCACTTATCTGTTAAGAAAATCAACCCCTACGTATACAGCACTATAAAATCCCACATTTTAGTGATAATTTAAAAGGATTAACGATGCAATGGTAAAATAAAAATAAGTTGTTTTAAAATTTTAAATAAAATTGCCCACTATATCATTGCACTTTACTTAAATTACCCTCTTAAAATAGAAACAAACAACTGAGGTGAAGGCAATGGCATTGTAACCAAAATTCAATAATTGTTTGGTACCTAAGGCAGCACTTAAAGAGTTATCAATATTTATAATGTTTTTTTCTTTTTTCTTTTATTATTTATTGATTCTTTTGGAGGCACTTTTGGGTAAATTCATCATGATAACTGAAGGGGAGGGTGGTGTCTCTTAGAGATGGATGAAATACAGTATTCACTATAATGGATTGCCATGCAGCCATTTCCTATATTTTTGGCTCTTAATTAGTAGGTTGTAAAGTCCAATACAAGCTGTGCCTTTAAGGTCAATAGCAGGACATAGTTTGGCACTTAGAAAGAACAAGGTGGGCTCCTTGCTGAAAATATCCAATGAAATAAATGAGTAAAGTTTAATAGCTTTGACCCGAAGAGATAATGTAGCAATGCTTGGAAGAAGTCGAAGTCAGGAATTTGTTTTCTGTCCTTGTTAACTTGCTCCTCTCTACAGCAAAACTTCAGGAGTTGTGAGAGGTTGCACTTTATCTTATTGACTAAACCCTAGCTGTACCATCTTGTAGACAAATTAAAAAAAAAAGTGATTATTCAAAAAAGGATGCTTATTTTTCCTATGTGTCTTCTGGTGGAAGGAATGTGGTCCACACTAAAAAGAATGATGCTCATGTGTGAAAAAAGCACCATTTTTTTCTTCTTCTCTGCTTCCTGTCCTTGGGTGACAATTCTCCCAGAGCAGCTTCCTTAAGAAGAATGCAAGATAGCATAATGCCTGCAAGCTTATACTCTCCAGGAAGCATAGCGCCATTGCATCATCATAGAATTGGATGTATACACACACATATGGCGCAGATGCAAAAACTGAAACCATGAGGAAAGCATTGGATGGATACTATAGATACTATTAAAACCTTAACAAATGCTTGTATTTATGCTTAGCAGTTAGACAAATAACAATCACATTCTATGGCGATTGGATTTTGATGTTTGAGATATGAGAACATGAATGATGGGGTATTTCCCACACTGGTAGACTTAATGAAGCAGCTTGGCATGAAGCAGCTTTTGGATGGTTCCAAAACGTATTCAAATGATAAAGCAGCTTGGAAGGCTTTGAAACGTCAACATTACAAGTCCAGCTGAAAGTTACCAGTGACTACTATATATATAATGACCTATAAAATGGGAATCTTCATAGGTTAAAAACACAAGATATGACTATAAATTTAACCATAACATGTTTTTAGGTGTGGGGGAAACAGAAGTGCTCATGGAAATCCAAGTGAACAAAGGAATAACATGCGAACTCCCCACAAATAGCGTCCTGGCCAGGATTTGAACCTAGGGCCTTAAACTTGAATTTTATTAGAAGTTCCAACAACTTATTTATGTTTTAGGATAATATTAAAAATGTACTTCTTTTAAATAAATATACATGTCACAAATAAATACAGAGTCTGCATATTCTTAATCCTAAAACAACATGTTGAAAAACCAAGCCTAAATCATTTTACACATGTCGTTTCTGTCATATAGTGTTTTAGGATAATATTAAAAATGTACTTCTTTTAAATAAATATACATGTCACAAATAAATACAGAGTCTGCATATTCTTAATCCTAAAACAACATGTTGAAAAACCAAGCCTAAATCATTTTACACCTGTCGTTTCTGTCATATAGTATTAATGTAGTATTACTATTTATATTTATAATCCTCTTACGATAGTTCTCCAAAATATGCATATTTTCATAGCTTTCATTATCAGAAATCTAGATTGCACCTCCTATGCTTAATAATGTGTTACTATGGTTACGTGATGTGTGTTTCCTTACTACTTAGTGGAACAACACTGCCAAAGGCCTACTAATACAAAGAGAAGTAAATAAATAAAATGGCTGAGAATGGGAATAAACATTGCTATGAATATGCTATTTATGTTTGAAACATGCTTTGAAGAAGAATTTTAACTGAAATGAAGTACAAACTCATTTGCAGGAGTATACTTCAAACTGCACGGAACTAAGTCACTATCTACAGTGGTAACAATAACAATATGTCATTCAAGGATAAATCATTTAAGAGAAACCACTAGAGAGTCACAATAAATAGAGAGAAACCTGGTATTGGAAATAACTTCGAAAAACTGCATAGTATATACAGCAATTTATTTTGGAATAAAATATTTTCCCTATTACCACAGCTAGTGTAAGGTAAAAAGGAATTTTTGAACTGAAAGCCCCACATTAACATATGACTTGGGATGGATAAAAGTTTTTGTCCATTTGCAGTTTCTACTACCAAATGAAGTTGGTTTGAAGTACAAGCAGGAGCACTGCTAATTAAAGTGGACCTAAACTCACATTTTCAACTTGGGTGAATAGATGATGTAAGCTTTTGATAGGATTTGTTTGCTTTGTATACATTGAAGATTTTTTTCTTTTTAATCAGACACCCATAACTGGTTTATCAAAGCTCTCAATGACTCATGAAATCATGGGTCAACCTAGGTGATCCAGCAAAACTACAGCAGATTTCCTAAAAGTCTTTTGCTATTAGTTGGCAAATGTTTTCAATCCTGGACCCGATCTATTCCAGGTTTGCTGGATCACTCAGGTTAACTTATAATAGTGTATCTTCCCTAGTCTTGCAGAGCTTTAATAAATCCAACCCATTGTGTCCACAATGCCTATTAACTATGAAACCAGAATAGTTCTGCCATACTGGATGAGGAAGAACAGTTGAAAATATGTCTAATATGTCAAGTTTTTTGATTTAAGGCTTTGCTGTTGTTGTTCTGTTGATCTGTCCATTATACATTGAGGCACACAGCTTCAAAATCATGTAGTTTGGACATCTTGTTCCACATTTCTTTTGTAATCAACAAAGATAGATTCATTACAAAATGTAAATATAGGAAGAGCTTTCTGAAAATGAGCTAAGGATTCCAATGAGACTCTAGGGAGGTACAGACCATGCCCATTATTATAAAAAGAATCGTCAAGCTTGTTCATTGGCATTCGCTTCATCGTACAGGCTCTTGCTACAATATCTCATGAGCTCTTTTTGCTTTAATTATCTGCATTTGGTTGCCACCTTTATGTTTTTTGTAAGCCTAACATCACATAACAGTATCAGTCACAGCTCTAGAACTGTCATGTAAGTGGTTCCCTATGGATATACCATCACTGTCTCAGAATTCATTTAGACATAATGAAACAAGTTATACTTCCAGTCTCAGCTGGCCTAATTCCAAATCTAAGGATCAGATTTTATGGAAAAAAGGATTCACTTGTGAATATTGAGCATAAAAAAAGAACATGGATGCATCCCGCTGTTTCTTTTATTTCCATGTTCATAGCATGTAACTTTCAGTTTTTAATAAGCCATTACTAATCCTACAAAAGCTACAAGAGTACTAAAAAATTATAATTTTACTGTTTATAATTGACTTTAAATATATAGTTACTAAAGATGAGCAAACTTTGTTGAAACAGAACTAAAGTTTCACTTAAAAAATATGAGACTTTGCAGGGCTTTATTGCAGAGCCATGCAGATCACTCCCTCCACCTGTCAAAAATCCCTGAGCCATGCATGTGCAGCACAGTATTGGTTGCTGGGATGTCCAGCACATCCCGGCTTTCCCTGCACTTTCTAGAACTGAATAAACTTTTACATACCTGGGCAGGAGTTGCGACATCCTGGCCAATCGAGATTGGATAAAGGAGGAAAAGAAGGAAGAAGATAGAGGCGCCCACAATGGAACAGGGACGGATAAGTAACAAAAGGGTTTAGTTCTACCTTAAAAAACTTTGCAGAAAGTTCTAAAAAGCATTTTAATATGATTGCCATGTCTGACAATATAAAATCTGCAATTCCAAAGAAAGTTTTCAGAATATAAAAATTGATTTTAGATTAGTTGTCATTTAGGTAAATTGGAATTTTACGGTCCAATACAAAGTAGTTTTCATACGCCAAAGACTTTCCAAAAAGACCCAGTTTCATATTTATGCGATTACCATGCCCTGCATTATGGAAGCCTGACTTGATCCATTCTAGTGTCTTCACATGCTTTATGTTAAGGCATCCCATTCATTATAAAATTGCTGCTGCGAAGTACCATAACAGACACAAAAAAATCCAACAATCCTTCTTTAGGCTCATCACAAAACTGTGACAAAAGTGTGTGTTATACTTTGAAATGTGTTGTGCTGCATTGCACTGTACACTGCACAGTCATTGGACAGATGTGCTGATGCATGTTGAAGTCTGTGGTCCACAAAAAATATATTGGTTACAGTATATTACTATTGTTGTATAATTAGGAACAGAAATCTTAAAAAAAAAGGTTTGTCACAGAGTCCGCACTGATTCTTCTTAGCCAAAGGCAAACTAAAGGAAGAATTAGAAAAAGGCAGCTGCTTTGTGGTGTCAAGTTAGACAATGAAAAAGATTTCAGTTTTCTAGAGCAGAAAATTCTGGGCCTGAGGCCCATAAAAATGTTTATATTTTGAAATAAATAAATAAGAGGCTGATCTATGTAAATGTGTAAAATTAGGAATATTTTTTGTATTCCCAATCAACCAATTTTTATATCAACCAACTGATTGACTTATGTGTGTAACATTATGTTTTTAGAACAGGACATTTTAATACATCAGCCACTAAGAAGTGTAGGGTTCCATAAATCAGTTCTTCCGCCAAAAGATCTGCGGTCCTATTTAACTTTACTATGCTTGCCTTGGGGTTAGTGTGGATGGGCTTGTGATGGTCTTTAACAGAATGTAATAGTAGAATTCACATATTACATATAACATATTTTGTTGTAAGGTGCATTTAACCTGCAGATATTTTACATTTCTTTAGACTAACAAATACAAAATGTTTCTGAAACTAAACAAAACCTGTTAACACAGGCCTTACAAAGTAAGTGGAAAGTTCACTTAATTCAGTGAACTTGTGTTCACCTATAAAACAAATCCAACTAGGGCAATCATGTGCATAGAAAAAATATAAAACAACAGAACAAAATGCTTGCACATATCTAGGTGATTCATATGAACAAGTGAAATCAGCCCCATTCTCTACATACTAAGATGCTCAGAACAATAATACCTCAGCTTCAGGCATCTTTGACATTGTACAGTGTAAACTGAATTGCAATTTTTGACCTTGTGACCATGTCTTAGGTTTTTGTACAAAGTGTACAAATGTATTTGTTCTACAAAAAATAGCAATGTTACACGTGTGGATTTATAAACTTGTGAATTAGATCATTGTAGAAAATATTTCACAAACGGAAATCAAAGAAAATGTATCTCCAGGTATTAAAATGAATTATTATAGGGTATTGAGCTGTCCAGGAGTGCAGTCCTCTCCTCTTCTTACTATGCTTATAGTAAAGACAGTGGTGTTGTAAATGGCATTCTTTTTATTCATCCAGATTTAAAATTCAATACACCATATTAGATTACTGCAAGATCAATGACACATAAAACTTCTTTTAAATACTCTTGTTACAAATAAATTAGGTATATTCAGGTGAATGTAAAACATATAACAAAGTCCAAGTAACAAGCAACAATGACAGCAACAAATTACGTTTTCAATTGAAAATTGTTTTAACCACTTGTCTGGAGTTCAAAGAGGCAGTATGGTTAAGGTATGGTTACCACTTTCTCACCCCTATCATTTTAGACACTAAGGATCTGCTTTATTAAAGCTCTCTGAGACTGGAGAAGATAGACTATAATGGGGGAACCAGGATTTAAACTATTTGCAAACGAATAGAAAATATTTTTTATAAGAAATACATTCCAGATTTGCTAGATTGCCAAGGTTCTCCAATGCTAGTCTAACTTCTCCAGTTTTGGAAAATATTAATACATCAGACCCTAAATGTTTTTTTATTAGGGATAAACTAGTGTAGTAGTGAGCAGTTCAGTGTGGCTGACTGCCTCCTGCTGTTAAATTATAAAAAACGGGTTAATTAAGAATCAGCATATCGATGGACGCTCTCGTGTCACTGGCAAGGTGGTACTGGCTGTCAGAACTGAATATTTGGATATTCGGTTCAATTACAGTAGATGAATAATGTAAGATTTTATTTCTTTGATTTATACATTGTTGTTTTGAAAAAGAACTGTATTGGTTCATTTAGTGACTGATGTATTCAATCAAGTTGATTTAAAGAAGAAGATGTTTACTTTACAAGTTTTCCCTTAACTGTCATAGGACCTGATTTATTAAAGCTCTCCAAGTCTGAAGAGGGTAGATTTTCATCAGTGAAGTTGGGTGATCCAGCAAATCTGGAATAAATCTGGTCCAGGATTCAAAAAATTTGCTAGCAAATAGCAAATGACTGAGAAGAAATGCATTCCAGGTTTGCTTGATGACCCAGGTTCACTGATGAAAGTGTATCCTCTCCAGCCTTGGAGAGCTTTAATAAATCAGGCCCATGGTGAGAAAGCTTTCATCAAAGAGAAAATAGGAATAATTAGAAACAGACAACAATAAAAAACTGGCATGGCTGAAAAGCTGGTTTGGGCCTTCTTCTTCCTCACTGATTAAGAATATGTAATTCCTGTGTATGTCATTCCGAAATAATATCCAAAAAAAAAAAAATTAAATAAACATTTACTTTATATTAATCTGAATGTGTGAATGAGAAAAGTGAGGAATTCATCATTTAAAAACTTGCTTTACATATTACCACCACATTACCACCCAAGCATACACTAAAGTGATCATTCATTTATCAAAGAGTGCTTGTACAGGGCACAATCAAAATTCCAGCTTAACTTTGAATAAGCAGAAATTCTGTCCCCGGCTCAAGCACAGCAAAATATTGTAACAGTTTTGTAAGAACTAAATTGGTTTACTGGGTCTCACTGTGTAATCAGCTTTTTGGCCAATACTGTTTTACTCCACTTTGCCAACTGCTGTTACAGCTTGAATGGGAACACAAGGCTAAATGCCATAGGCTTGTATTTGGCCATCAGTTGTCTGGAGTGTACTACTACTTTATACACTAGCAGAAAATCCTTGTACTGCACTGGCTATAAGCATTGTCAGTGGGCCTTGAAATATGTAGTTATTGTTTTATTTGTACAACAAAACTTATTTATTTGTACAACAAAACTGAATTTTTTTATAGAAATAGCGATCTATTATCTAATATTCATATATATATATATATATATATATATATAAACTTGAACTGCTTGTTATCGTTGGTTGAAAAGTGCATCAGATCAACAAGATAAATAGAAAGAGTGAAACTTCCTAACAGGCACACAAAACTATGTTTTTATTATGTACAATTTTTATTTTCTAAATTACATATCACAAACACACAGCTATAAATGTATAAGCTGCTGGAAAGTGAATGTGAATACTAATGTTTAAAAGGTAAGTAAATTGTAATCCAGTGAGTAAAAAAAAAATGTATCCTGTAATATTTAGTTTAAAAGACATTTGACCTAAAAGGTCCACTTGCATATTATCACATTATCATATGTGAAGCATAAAAAAAAGTAATGATGTGCAAAATTCTGAATGTCATACTAACCATACCTATTTGCATTCATATCATAAAGTTTGATTGGTTACCATGGTTTACTGCACACACCGTCATTGCACTTTGCATTACCTTTATTGAAAAATGACCGATATTCTGAATTAAACTAAACAAATAAAGCAAATATACAGTAAGTGTTGCATATGAGAAGCTATAATAATAGTTAAAATACAGCTATTCAGTTCACAACTTCCAGAATCCAAAATCAGGAATCCCGTGGGAAAACTAGGGCACATGGGAGTTCTAAATATAATGTATCCAGGCAGTGTTAATAATTATTCTATTTAAACATGACCTTGCTATAGTATTAGCTCAAGTACAAAATACAATTCTGGAAATTCACTATAGAAAAAGTTCTATTATTATAAGCAATATATAAGCACTGTTATACTCATCTGTTTATAATGAACATAATGTCCTGTTTTTCTTTTTAAAGGCAACCAAGAAGGCAAAAAATACAAAAAAGTGCATAGGATTCTGGTATACATTAGAACATCAAGCACTGCACTTATGTCTCTACTTCCCCTGAAGAAGCCGAATGGCAAAACACGTGAGCAATCAAGATTAATTACAAACAAACCCTTTATGAAATAATTTCAATATGATTGTAGTAGTTGAATATGTACAGAAGTGTGTTTTTCTTGATCTAGCCCAGAGGTGGTCAAACTTTTTTAGTTAGGGGCCACAATCTGAAATAAAATTTGACAGAGGGGCCAGGCCAATGGGAGAGTGGGCAGGGTTATGGCATCATGACGCCACTGAATGTCACATCATGATGGTATAACCCCGCCAACTCTCCCATCACAGATCCTAACCTGTGATAGTAGAAAGGGGGGGCTGTGTCACTGCACAAACCGCCCATTCTAATATCGCAGGCTCAGATACGGGGGACGTGTTCTGCGGCTCTGGCTGGTGCGCCCCCAGCAGGGTCCTCCTTCTGGACTCGGGTGGCACCAGCCAGAGCCGCGGACCACCCGAAGAAACATCCCTATTGGGCCGTATATGGCCCGCAGGCCGTAGTTTACCAATGCCTGATCTAAGCAGTAGTCAACTGTATCAAATGTACTTGCTATTTCACATAATAATGAAAAATTAAAATAACAAAAAACAAAACAGTGAATCCTGGACCTAATATGAAGTAGAAGAAGGGCCCACAATGTGGCAAAGGTTTTCCTGTTTATTTATGGTGTTTTAGAAAGATAATGAAGAAGCAAGATGGTAGAGTAGACAACATACCATCCAAAAGAAGGACATTTGGGAGCTCCTATGAGACATAGTCAAGTACATATGCCCTATTGATACTTATGGCAATTTTTGGTACCCTACAATCTGTCTATGCAAACAGACAAAAACAAATGTATCATTCAGTTCTCCTAACATTTTTACTGAACATTTTGTGTCCTAAATGATATTGTTTAAACATTCTGGGAGATTTTTCTAATTCTTTTGAGACAAAAGTAAGGGGTGAAATGGTTCTATCCTTAAATATATATGAGATCCATTAATGTTTGCCTTGATCTAATTTAACCAAGCTTTGTTTTTCAATGCCAGACATCCTCACACCTCAGAAAACATACCACTGCTATTGCTAACTTTCTAATAACTAGTTGACAATCACAGCAAGGAGATGTGAAAAGCATGCTGTGACGGAATATTTGACATATTCTTGGAACGAGAGCTATATTGTTAAGTTCTATGGTACTCTTTTAATTGAAACTGTTCTTCGCTGCCAACCAGAACACAAAATGGTTGGCATGAGATCTTCAATGCTCTGTGAACTGTTGAAGGTGAAATGAGATCAGCTAAAAATAATTTAAATCTAAAAAAAAATGTTCCTGTTGTTTTTGTGTTTTTAATTAAACCCTGGGAACAACAACATCAGATAGACTTAGTGCATGTTGGTGCAGACTGTTGGGTTTGTTTAATAAAAGTGAAGGTTTACTGTGGTTTATTATTCTTTGTGAGGTATTATAGGGTACTTTTGTAAAGCTGCTGAACAACAATACTTACCAGCAAAGGACGGAAATAACAGTAGTACTAACATTGCCCTATTTATAACAGTGACAATCAAATGACATGATGGTTTTTATGTCATTTAAATGAATAATGAATAATGGCCAGTTTATAAAGGTCTTGTGGTTTTACTACTGTTGCCACATTTATAAAGTGTCAGCATCTGAAGAGTGGGACATTTGCTCTCTGTGAAAAAGCAGTGATGAGTCCAAGCTAGACCTTTGATGAATGCATAGTTATAGTTTTGACTTAGTAGAAGACATGTTGGACCCCTAAATAAAATCATTGCTTCTGTGTAGAGAGCGCGCGCCCTATTCTGTAGCTAGTGGCAGTGCACAGGCTTTTGTATTCAGGCTGTGGTTGTTTCCAAGAAAAAAATAACTCTAAGACAATGAAGCATAACTAAACCATAGAAATAAAAAAAGGACCAGGTTGTGCCTGTTCCTTTTATAACAAAAAATCCATCCTACTTTCAATTTCAAAGTTTGGAACTATAGTTAACACAAAACAATACCAGATCATATAATCACCCCCCTCCTTTTTTTGGTCAGACATGAAATGAAGTGTAGCATATTAGGAGGAACTTTCTATACTGAATTTGTTTATACATTGGGAGCATTTACATGATTAATATGAAAGCACTTTTTGGTGAACTTGATTATATGTTGTAGAATGACATTAAATCACATTAAATATGTGATTTTAAAACATTTATGAAACTTTCTTGAAGTCACAGTTGGATTTTAAGCATAAAAACCCAGAGTTTTGTTGAAGCAGACATTCAAATGTTAGCAGAGCACAAATCCAAAACATGTCACTGCCCTTTACTATGCAAATAAGAAAAGATCTCACCAGACAATTTGTGTGCACCATTATATGCGAATGACATTAAAAGACAAATGAGCTACTGGTAAGAAAAGGACAAGGGTATTTTAAATTGAAAGATTTGTTAGACATAGATTGATGCCTTACAAATAAAAAACCTAATGTTGCTCACAATTAGACCATTCTGTTTTTTTAAGCATTCTGGCTTGCTTTTTAAATAAAAATAGTACAATTTCTATCAAAAAGATTTGTCAGGGGTTTGTTAATATTATGTTAAAGTTTTTGTAACTCAATATACCAAATCTGAATTATGTAAAACATTTTTCTACAAGATGAATTGGTGCCATGGACTGGAGCTGTTCCCACTCTTCTTTCTCTTTTTCTTTTTTTCATTAAGGATGAAAATCTGCCTCTGATGACCCAGCTTCTAAATTTGATTCATGAGGACAAAGGTCAGATATGTAAATCAGATGAATTGCTTTTGTGTTCAGCCAAGTGGTGGCACCTGACTCTTTCCTACTGTGATTTGGACCACTTACTGGCTATACATTTTCTAGAGGATAATATGGTGGGACATTTATGATAAATGGTACACAGGAAAAAGGTGAGTATCATAGCCAACAAATGTTGCTTTACATGAGTCTATACTATGCCATGTGTCGATCATGTGTGCAAGTTGTAACATCTTTTTCAAATTTTTATACAGTATATGCTAAGTATGCTCTATATGTAAACAAATATATATTACAAAAAAAAATAATAAAATCTACCCCATATTACCCGTGGGAATGGATATTGAATGTGAAAAAATCTGGGGATTTGGAGATAAAATAGGTTTATTTCACAAACCTCCTATTAACTGAAGTGTTTCTAAGGACCAGATGTAAAATGGTTCTTTAAATGATAGCTACCTAATTGGTTTTGAGATATTGCTGATTTCATCAGCCAAAAACAAGGCTCAATAAAATAAACATAAATGAGCATAGCTGACCAAAAACGAGTATAAACTGTGACTATGGCTGTAAAGGTACATTTTAGAGATCTTTTTAGATATTACTACCTGATTCTCTTTACATGGTAAACATATGCGCACACCTTTTGTCTTAGCACAAAATCTTGACCTACAGATCATAGATATAAAAAAAACAGCCCAACCTGATTAGATACTATAGAGAGGCCCAGAGCCAAAAACAAAAAAAAATAGGGTGGTCAGGGCAGCCAGGGAAGAAAAGGTTAAGGAAGGCACACTAGAAGCTAGGAGGGCAGCGTTGGGATGATTGGCTGTGAGGCAGAGAGTAAATGGGGTAAAGTTAGAGTAAAAAGGCTGTGGTAAGGGGAGAGGTCAAGTTAGTTGAGGCTGGTGGAGGAAAAGTTTCCTGTCCACCTGTCCTTTTGCCATTAATGCTTGGGTGGGTGTTTGAAATTAATTTAGGGTATTGTAGGGGAGGCAGATGAGTTTCTGGAGGGCATGGGCTTTTGAATAGCTGGAGAGTGGTGGTGGACCCATGTGTGGTATGCTCTGGGATTTAAAAAGTGAATGGTAAAAGGCATGCATGGTGGGACCAAAATAGGGGCTTTGTGTTTAAGGGCAAGCGGGCTGGACAGCTTCTGGGGAACAATGGGTAGCATTATTGGCTATCCTGGTCATGACTTCTGCAGACATATGATATATTAAATGAGTACACTGTGTTCACTTAGCAAAGTATTGATGAGTGTTCATCACATTTAGCAGATAAGGTGAAGGGTGTTTGTTTTATTTTCTAAACAAAGCCTGCTTTTTTATTTCTACATAATTGGGTATTTAAAGCAAACTACTGTTATTTATAAAATTACATTTATGGTATTAAGGTTGACCTGAACTCAAAGAGGTCTATTTTTAAAGCAGTGAACCTGAAATTCCCTAAAACATACACGGATGGAGAATTGATGGCTTTGCACTAATACTTAACAATTGTTGCAATGGGAACACATGTACCTGGAAGATTCTCCACCAGGGAATGTTTTAAAAATAGACCCCAAAAAGTAAAGTTTTATTTAGAAATGCCAATTATGTTCAAGCAGTATGCAAAAAAATGTTATCTGGTCTTAAATTCCTACTGGAAAATATAACAGTGCACCCTCTAATATTTGATGATTCCTACGTACCTTTGTGCATATAGCTTGATAGAAGCATATCCGCATATCTTAAACTTACATACATATGTTAAAGAGAAACAGTTGTGCTTGTCTTCACCGGAAATCTAGTATGTACACAGAGATTTCCTAAGATTGCTCATCAATTCACTCTTGCCAACTGATAAACAAACGATACGTAATGACCATGGTACTCTCCTTTGAAGGAGAGCACAGAGGAGTGCCATTCTCCCCCCTCCTCTTTCCATTTAACAGAACAGCACTGTGTGTACAGTTCTTCTTCATTCTGGTGTCACTGAAAATGATCACGAAAGAACATTTCCAGTTTCAGAATTCTGATGTCTATCTGACATCTGATTCAGGAGATCTGAAGTGAGATTTGATGATGTCACACATGTACTGTTCTTGCATGAGGCTCTGACATCAGGACACAAAAAGTCTGCCTTTACCAAGATAGCAAGCCCCATACAATGACACTCAATGTAGAACAAGGCATTGTAAATCTGTAAAGAGATAAATATCTATTGCAGGGAGACAACAGGCAATACTGTTGACTAGCCGCTTTTGCGCTTTACCCACCTTTATTTTTGGCCACAGCAGTTCAATACCTCCTAAAGCTGCATCAAAGCGTAATTTCCCAAGTGAACAGCTTAACATGGTGTAACATGACTTGCGCATGCTAATTGTTTAATAGATTTAAGTTAAATTAGCAGCAAGCCCTACCTCCTGTTACCCATTTATCAAATACCAGAACATCTATGGACAGTTGAGGTTTTGCCATTTTACAAGTAAATGGGAAGGAAGATTATCATAGGAAGAGATAAAGATTTACTATAATTTAGCTGGAAAAAGTGCCTAAGGGAACATCGGAGCAAGGTAGCAAAAGTCTTAGCAATTAAATCAATCTAGGTCCAAGCTGTACAAAGGGCCTTGTCCTCTCTTCAGGTTGGGGAAATAAAAAATTACAGTAAGGCTAGGTACATTCGTGCAATAATTTTCGCTGGAAAATGAAAGACTAATGACAAATCCAAGTTTATTTTGAATGATTGTATTGAGCACGATTCTGTACCTGCTATAAGGATACAATCATTCAAATATAATCCACCAATAATGTACACACACTAGATACGATAGTTTGAACGATGCAGGAAGTGATGTGCACCTTAGAAAGTGTACCGAAGAGCCATCCATGATCACTGAACCACCACCACCACAATACATAGCGAACAATTGTCACCCAAAGGGATCAAAATGTTCGTTTCCGGTGCCATTACTCCTTCATCAGCGTTGTTGGCCTGTCGTTGTGCACTTTAACAATTATCGAACGATCGGTTGTTAATCATTTCTTTCCAATGACAATTATTACACGTGTATACGTAGGCTTAGAGTATTCATTTAAAAACCAAAGGTACAGATAAACAAAGGGAGGATAAAAACTGGGAACAGAACAATTGAACAGGGAAACTGAAAATACAGCCTTGTTAGTAGGAAATAGGGGCAGGCACAAGTGTAAAGCCTGGGCCTAGGATGTTGGGGGGGGGGGGAGGTGCTTTACGGGTTTTACAGAAATGCATGAATTATTTTGAAGAATAACAGTCACTTGCAGGCACTCCAGTTTGTTTGATTTCAAGCCAGGTTTACTTTAAAACTGAGTTAAAAGAAGTTAGGGATAGTTTGAAGACAAGCTTATGTTCATGCAGGTGCCCCTTTACATTACCAGTACTGCTACGTTAAAAAGCTTGTTGGACATGACATAATTTCTTTAAATGATTCTGTACCTGCCAACGTTGCTGTAAATGTGAATGTCTATTGTTCTTAAGCAAAAGATCACTGCTGTGATCTACATTACAAGAACCTTTGAGAAACTGCATGTTACCAACATATTTCACTGAATGGATCCGTTTCTCTTTTCAATGATGCTTCTTCTTTCACATGGCTATTGTCATTGTCTGTGCTTTTGTTTAGGGCTTTTGAAACCATGAGATTCAAGTATTTTATTAATATGAATATTAAACAGGATTTATATAGCGCCAACATATTATGCAGCGTTGTACATTAAATAGAGGTTGCAAATGACAGACGAATACTGACAGTGACACAGGAGGAGAGGACCCTGCCCTAAAGAGCTTACAATCTAGTGAGAGGGGGAATTAGCACATAGTAGCATGGGAGATATGTAGTGGTGGGAAGTAGTGATGGTTTCAAAAGACAGAAGAAGATGGGTAGGCAAGTTTGAAATAATGGGTTTTTAGTACTCTTTTAAATGAGCAAAAAGTAGGAGCAAGCCGAAAAGGACGAGGAAGACCATTCTAGAGAGTTGGGGCAGCTCTAGAAAAGTCTTGTAGCCGTGCATGTGATGAGGTTATGAGTAAGGAAGTCAGTTGTAGGTCATCAGGCAGACAGAGAGAGCGGCTGGGGGAGTATTTTTGTTTTACAATATAAATATACTTTAATATAAATATACTTTCTACTTTTCAAAGCACATAGCTTTAAACAAAGTAGTATCCTGGAATCATAGAATTGGTTGCCTAAAAAGTTAATACCAAGTTACAATAGAATCTGCTCACACAGAAGTCAGTGAATGCTATGTATGAGCAGTTCAGCAGAAGAAAGGGGGCATTTAGCAAAATTGAAATGGATTCATCAAACAAATTTGCTATTAGCTGACAAATGTATCCAGTCCTGCAATAGATATATTCCAGGTTTTCTGGACCAACCATGATAGTCCATCTTCTCCATACTTGGGGTGCTTTAATAAATCAGGTCCATTACCTCCTCTCTTTTTGGTCCCAATTTAAAATTGTCTATTTTTACCCTAATCTGGCATTAGGAGCATCTAAGCCCTCTAAATCCAATCAGCGGATTCCTGACAACTTAAAGTGCACTTATATAACATGAATATGATATATTGGGTTAAATGTCTGCTTTCATCTGTTAATAAATGATTATCATATTATAATAGATGGTTAGAAACATATTCTGTTCTGCAGGCCTGGTATTTTGCATTTTTGGACATAGCTATACAAAAGACTGCTAGTTCTAATAATAAATCACTAATGTCAGGTTGTAGTTACATTAATACCATTACTGATTGTTGTGCATATTAATAAACTATAAATAAACATTAAAATATTCATACATTTTTTATATATATATATATATATATATATTTTTTTTTTTTTTTTTGTTTAATTCGACGCAAGAGACTGTTTGTAAAACATATGGAGCATGTTTTGTTAAACCTCTAAAATTAGATACTCCTTCAAGCATTTTTTAAAAATACAGATGCTTAGGAAGATATTTTATATTAAAAAAAGAAAGAAGGTAAAGGGTTTTAACAAGATTTGATTTTTTTTTTAACCTTCAATTTTATTGCACCTATAACGATCCTAACAAGCATGTCTTGCTAAGGGATAATATGAACAGAAAACAAACAGATGTAATTTTGTTATTAATGCACTAATTTCACATTTCATACCTCAGCTGTACATTCTGCTGCAGCTGCCAAAAATCTCTACTCTTTTACTGCTCTTGCCTGAGCATTTCTAACAAGCAGCTGTTCAATATCTGCAGGTTTTGCTAAACAATGCAATATGAGATGGGAGCAATTACATATTATGTTCTGTAGAAGTAAATAATGATTGATGTGTTGCTTCCCTGATATAAGTCCATGTATGTAAGAAATAATACTTTGTTAAAACATACAACTCTCCTAATAGAAAAATATAAGCTAAGGGTCTATTTTACTGGGGTTTGTGAGTGAGGTGAAGTGAACACAAACATTCAATTATAAATAGGTGTAATAAAAAAAGAACATATCCTTTCCTTATGATTGGATATTGTTTATATATATATATATATATATATATATATATATATACTCACCTGTTCAACTACTGAATTTGTAAATTGTCAAGACAAACTGTTGAAGTTCATCAGTTGTTCAGAAATTTGAATTAGAGAATGTCAGTAGTATGCCATATTCCATAAAAATTACTGTGTTGGAATGTAAATAAAACACCTCATGAATTTGTGAGTCTTTTCTATTTCGCTGGGACCAAGCAAGGTCCAGAGAGCTGGTGATATTGACCAGGTGGAACAATAGATTTTTGGTACTCTGTGCGCTGGTCTTAGTATTTCAGAAACTGCTGATCTGCTGGGGTACACTCATCGTTGGGATTTACAGACAATGGTCCAAAAAGTGGAAAAATATACAGCTAACGGGTATTTTCTGGAATAAAAATGTCTTGTCGATGTCTGAGCAAAGCAGCCTGACTAGTTTGAGCTGATAGAAAGGCAACAGTAAATCGAGGTATGCAAAAGATCATCTCTGAACACACAATACGCTGAACTTTGAAGTAGATGGGCTACAGCAGCCGGAGAACACACCAGATGCCATGACCCTCAGCTAAAAACAGGCACCTGAGGCACAATTTGCATGGGCTCATCAAAGTTTACCAAAGGAGATTGTAAAATTGTTTAAATGAGTTTCAATTTTTATTGTCAATAATTGGTATCAACAACAGAAAAGTATGGATCCATCTTGCCTTGTAACTAATGGTATGAACTGGTGGTGGTGTAATGGTGTGGGGGATTTTTTCTTGGCAAACGCTGGGCCTTTTGTTGGCTTTGGTAATGCCACAGTCTATCTTAGTATTGTTGCTGACCATATCCCTTTATGACCACAGTGTACCCATTTTTATATTTATACAGTATATATTCAATATATGTTCACTGTGTAAATAAGTTTAACTTTAGCAAAAGTGTTTCCAATTGTGGAAATACGATTTTTTAGTAAAAGCAATTTTGCCTATTATCTCCAAGCCCACAAAACAGATAGATGGATAGATAGATAGATAGATAGATAGATAGATAGATAGATAGATAGATAGACAGAAAACTGTGGTAAGATCTTAATATGATAACCTAGATAACCTAAGACATGCCTCAGGGCAGTATTACTAAGCATTTTCTATATTGCCACAAATTGTTCACTCAATGTCACACCTATTTTGATTGATCTATCTTAGCTCAGTCAGAAATATAATTCAATATGCCTTGTTAGAGTGTCTGAAAGTATGATTTAGCTAGCACTAAGCTTGTGAACTTAAAAATATGAACTCCATCTATTTTTTTCAGAAGTCTTTGCTTTTTCAGCAACTAAAAGACTAGAGGTATGATAAACTGCAAATCTAAGCCATTGTTCACTATATTAGTAAAACACTGAATATATATTGCATTTGCCATATTTGACCTCCAACCATACAAAAACTGCAGATGATTTGCTAACAAACAACCAGAAACTTTCATAAGGGGTCATTAGCACTTGCAAGGCAAAGCATACTCCTTGGGTGCTCAAAATGTATTGTGTATTGGAGATTATCCTGATTATCCTCCTACTCCCTGTATAATAAAGCAATGCTAGTAGGTGTACATAATATTTCAACCATCTTGTATTATTTTGGCCATTCTAAACTGGTAATGCCTATTTGATACTCTTAATTACAACATGGTGTATATAGAGCCTGCTTGATAGATTCCTGATAGCCTTTTCCCTTTTTCTGTTGATTACCTTCACCATAGTCCTCTGCCACTACCAACACCTACCAAAGCACAAAGACACAACCATTCACAAGGGAATCCCTTGACGTTTTCTCTTTCCTCTCATGATGCAGTCTCAGTGCAGCCAATCTCCAAGAATGAGCTACATTATGTATATAAATATTCTCTGAAAATGACTAACATAGAGTTTCCACATTGCTCCCACAGGCAAATAGGACAATGAAGCAAAGTAAGCAAGTTCTCTTTAAATACACCATGTGTGTAGTAGAGCAGAAAGCATCTCTCTCCTCAAAGATTTTTTTTTAGAATGAACACATTATTTCCAAACCCCTGTGGCTCACTATACATTAACCAGAAAAAGGCTTCTGGAGATATATCTCAAATGAATGACTATATCAATATCGTCCTTCATCTGAACCTGTCAAGCTTTTACGGAAAGTGCAGGCAGGCTTGAAAGATATTCCATAGAAGGATAATTGGCTTGAAGAAGTTTAGGGTAACAGTGTAGCATCAACCATTAACACACACATTTATAGGTTTACAGATATAATTTTGACCCAAATGTCATTCCGTTTATTTTTATTTTTCACTGAAATAAACTCAGTATTCTCTTTATATATGACAGCTGGATTGAAAAACCACACATTATCTAACTAAATTCACTATTGCTATGAACTCTTCACTTGGTGTATTCAGGTTACATATGGGTATCTAACAAGTCATTCAGCATGCTTCAAGATATAAAGAGAGTTTTATAAATTTATTCCTCTTCTTTGACATCCATGGCCTTGCACCATATACACTGCAGAGGGCACTTATGCCAACAATATGCAAAAACTAATATAGAAATTATTTTTCAAGATCCCCTTTAGGCAAGCCCACAGTTAGGTTATGGGAGTTTCAGCCCATCTGTATGTTGTTTTTACAACATCTTTGTAGAGATTGTAGATCCTTTATTGTGGCCAAGACCTTGTCAGACACTTTCTCTGAACTAGATTACTGACTTTACCTCTACTCTTCTGTACATTACTAAATGCTGTCCGAAAATCGTTTTACTTCTGTATAATATTAAAAAATAATATGCTTTATTACACTAACACAGTGTTTCTCAACTAAGGTTCTTTCAGAGGTCGCTGGGGATTTCTTAAGCAATGAGCAGTTTGTGACTCTCAAGTCAGTTACACTGATGCCAGTGATGATTTAATATTGGTATGTTTGTCATTCCTTCATCTGACCATTGAGTCATTCTTTCAACTGACCATTACTCAAAGATACTGTGACCTGTGAATATAGTAGTTATAGAAGGGGTTTCTTAAAGGGCAAGAATAATTTCATGGGGTGCCATGTTAAAAAGGTCAAGTAACACTGCATTAATGTGTAGAAAAGTGAAGTTCTTCAACCCATACTTCACTTTTTTGCAAATCTTGCCTTATCCAAAATTTCGATATTAGTACCATTAGGCTATGCTCTGATTGGTGGTGAGGTTGCCTTGTGGTTACCACTTCCTCACACCACTGAAACAAAGCATTTAATTCAGTGACTTGAAACCACTTGGTTCAGTGGTTCAGCTCTCTTACCTTTCCTGTAAAATTTACATGTAGCTTCTACTGTAGCAGTGCAAAAGAGAATAAATAGGACCACAGTGAGCTGATCAGCAAGGTACCAGCTGCTAGGGTGGGCTTGCAGGAATGCTTGTTCCTGTCTGGTCTGAACTTGCTCTTAGGGTCAGACATTATACCCCATTTCTGCATTTGCATGGGAGTAAATAGACAATTTAGATACACCAGTTTATCAGAGAAGGTTAGGTAAAGGAAGAACCCTTGTTTCTACCTAACACACCTTAGTAGAGGGACTAAACACCATAAAAGAGTTTGAATTTTCAATTTTCTTTTAAACATTAGTGGACCTTGGTGATCCAGCAAACCTGGAATGGAACTGATCCAGGATTGAAAAAAAATCAGAACAAATTGCAAATGACTATAGGAAATCCTTTCCAGGTTTGCTGTATCAGGTTCACTGATGAAAGTGTATCTTCTACAGCCTTGCAGAGCGTTAATAAATCAGGCCCAATGAGCCTGTCCCACAGTAAAAAGGCAGATAGACTAACAGGGAACAGAAATGGCATCTTTTTTAGTGACTGCTTTAAGCAAGGTCTGATGGCATATCTGATAGTATCCTCATTTTAACTCCATCCAATCGGTAACACCTAGAATCTATAGATTACCATTCTCATGCTTGGTAAGAATTCATTTTCATTTTAGAACAAGCGGCACAGATTCTGGTCCCATGTAATAATCAGGAGAGCATGGATCCCAGTCATGTGATTACCATTACACCCAATCATGATGCAGTATAATATAAAAAATGAAATAAAATGATTTGAAAATTACAATAAAATGACAGTATTGGTATAAAATACCCAACAAATACATATTCACACACTTTTAATAATTTATTAGATTAATATAACAAAATGATAATAAACGTGATCTATTAATAGTGTAATAAAGACAAACCTTTTATGTCCTTAAAACAAAAGTTATAATTATAATTTATTTGAAGCTAACCAATGCATATCAGTGCTACTAAACTCTGAGCAGGTTTTATTAAATTCTGGTAGAAATTAGGTTAGCAAAGGAGGAAACTAACTAGGATTACATTTGTGGGAATCTCTATAAGAATGTGAAGTTGTACATTCTCAGAATGGATGCTTTGGAACTAAAGCGAACATTAGGAGCATAGCAAACACTTTCAGTAATATGCTGATGAAAGAGCTTGCCTCTCAAGCTATTTAGGGGTAGTGTAAAAGCAGCTTCAAGATTTCTAGAACTCTTTGAACTTCTCAGACATGTTTGTTCAGTACACCTCCTTTATTGTAAACCCAAGTTTCCCTTTTTTCTTTTTCTTTCTTGCTGACAAGAGCGTTAATAAATCAGGCCCAATGAGCCTGTCCCACAGTAAAAAGGCAGATAGACTAACAGGGAACAGAAATGGCATCTTTTTTAGTGACTGCTTTAAGCAAGGTCTGATGGCATATCTGATAGTATCCTCATTTTAACTCCATCCAATCGGTAACACCTAGAATCTATAGATTACCATTCTCATGCTTGGTAAGAATTCATTTTCATTTTAGAACAAGCGGCACAGATTCTGGTCCCATGTAATAATCAGGAGAGCATGGATCCCAGTCATGTGATTACCATTACACCCAATCATGATGCAGTATAATATAAAAAATGAAATAAAATGATTTGAAAATTACAATAAAATGACAGTATTGGTATAAAATACCCAACAAATACATATTCACACACTTTTAATAATTTATTAGATTAATATAACAAAATGATAATAAATGTGATCTATTAATAGTGTAATAAAGACAAACCTTTTATGTCCTTAAAACAAAAGTTATAATTATAATTTATTTGAAGCTAACCAATGCATATCAGTGCTACTAAACTCTGAGCAGGTTTTATTAAATTCTGGTGGAAATTAGGTTAGCAAAGGAGGAAACTAACTAGGATTACATTTGTGGGAATCTCTATAAGAATGTGAAGTTGTACATTCTCAGAATGGATGCTTTGGAACTAAAGCGAACATTAGGAGCATAGCAAACACTTTCAGTAATATGCTGATGAAAGAGCTTGCCTCTCAAGCTATTTAGGGGTAGTGTAAAAGCAGCTTCAAGATTTCTAGAACTCTTTGAACTTCTCAGACATGTTTGTTCAGTACACCTCCTTTATTGTAAACCCAAGTTTCCCTTTTTTCTTTTTCTTTCTTGCTGACAGTCAAACACTGGTAACTGTGTTCTATATTATCATAATCCACAAATTAAACACAAAAGTAAGAGCCCTGCATATTGTTTATTAAAATAAAACCTGACATGTAACATCCCTTAATTTTACACAATGTCCTTTTGTAGGGTGAATGTGCCATTTTTAGTAGACATAACACGCTGCTTTGTATAGTTTTACAAATCAATGCTAGGGAAAATCGGGCTATAGAGTGTGTGTGTAGAAATACACAGTAGGTCTGGCATTTATCTTTAAAGTCCATTCTCCATTAAAGCATGTAACAAAGAACTCAAAGAAATAAGAACAATGAAGAATTCATGAGAAAATCAAAAGAAGGATAAGTGCAACCTCCAACGTGCATTTTTTCACCCAGAACAGAAAATAAAGTTGGTAGAAAGTCACAAAAAGGTCAAATACATTCAATATCATATAATCTGAGGAATGAATACTGGTAAACTGGCAAGTCACCTGTTTTTCATTACAATGCAACCAGATTGCTGAGTCCATCTCATATGCTGGTGATGTCAAGGGATGTAATTGAAGGAGAGGGGGGTCTGTTTCCTTAAACAGTAGACTTCTGTTTTCCCTGCCACCAGTTTATCAGAAGGGAATGCAGAAGGAAGTATGTAGGTTGTTTCATTAGCAACCTCTCTGTTATTACTGCTTTGTTGGGGAAGTAGCAGGAAATCTTCTCAAATCAAGGAAAAGGAGAAAGGTGACCCTAAAGAATAATTTCTCTCTTTTTATGTTCATAGGATTATAGTAAAGTTAAAAGTGATTACAGAAATAAAGACAAATTATAGAAACTTGAATATTACCTTTCAGTTTTCTTTTAAACAATGTAACAAAGTAACTTCAACCTCTTCTTCACCGCCTACTGACCAGGTAATTTCCTAACATGTGAGATATATAGTTGAGGGAAGAAGAAAGGCAGGCATAAAGTACATTACATAAAGTGTCAAAATAAAGGTTATTAACATAAGGTAGGCTTCCCATAATAGGACAGCATGCCCATGTTACATCACAGAGATTACATAATAAAAATTGTTATAAATATCAATGGGAAACAAGACACCATTGATGTTTAAAACAAGTTACATCATGTAATCTCTGTGATGTACAATGGGCATTATATCCTATTATAGGAGCCCACCACATATGTTATTTTATCCTATTTAAGTTTGCAGAACAAGCCTGACTTTCTTCTTCTCTCAAATATATGATGTATAGCTAAGGCTTGGCTAACATTCACATTCTCTAACTTTGGGTTTTCCTTTTGAACCTTGTTCCACTTTCTTTGATTAGATAAAAATGTGAGATAATTTTTTTTTTTTTATAGAGTAATAAATATACTCTGCTTATGTGAAAAATACACAAAAACAGAACCAGTCAGCAGGATGACCCTAAAAGCTGTACACAGAAAGGCTGAAATGAGACCCTTGCGGTTAGAACCAGCCTACACAAGAATCCAAAATTGTGGACAACCATTTTTGTGCCAAAAATATTAGACCTATGCTTTATCTATGCCAATAACTTTTTGTGAACCATTATGCTTGTATGGACTTCCTAGTATACATTATTGTACAATATGCCTAATGCCAATTAGATAGTGGCCTACGTTCCCCTAAACAAGAGTGATTCTGTATGCCTATAAAGATCGATGTATTTGTATGGTTGGAATTTCTGTGCTTTCACTGATAAGTATTTGATTGTTTCTGTTGCAACAATAAATTTTCTTAACCCTTATGGTCAGTTTGGAGACCCCCTAAAAAAACAGACACATGCATACAGGACCATGCAGATGGACATAGAAATGGGTGGCAGAGGGGAAGGTGATGCAAGTGGGGGACTGGCTTTGGTAAATGATTCCTTTTTATAGTCATAGTCTGAGAGATTGGACTTGGCAGGGCTTAATATCTGTAAGTAAAAAGGGATTGTCTAAGCATAGACTTACAGAGTGCAGGAAAAATAAATATCAAGAGTGATCACCCTGTGGAGCAACTTTAGAAAAGTATTCACTTTTCTTGACTACTGCCGGAGATGCGCGGCTCCGGCCGCGAGCTTTTTTCAGTTGCTGAATAGCGCGACGGCGTACGATTTCGGATCGCGAATACGAATGCACGAGCGATCATCCGATTCTGCTTGATGAATCAGGGGCATTGTCTTTTTTATCTGGTCTCATTTAATTTTCAAAAAAGTTCCTGGTCTTCTTTAAAAGAACTAAGCTGATATAATCACTGTACTGTTATACAAAAAAAGTAACAAAACAAAAAACAAGCACCAGCACTGCTCCATTGTCCCACAGAGCACTTGATAATTAAAATAGAATAGATATTATGCATAAAATATGCAGAACATACACAATATTTATTTTCATTAATGAAATTCTGCTGACATTCAATTACTGCATACACTGTGTGCTATTCAGTTCTGCAAACACAGAAAGGAATGTTGTTGTACTTTGAGCATTCAACATGTTTTTCATAAATTAAATCCAAATGAGTTAAATTACAGTTCTTTATCTGTATTATGAGAAAATAAAATGCCAGCTGAGGATCCAAGTGCCAGTCCTCATCCTTTGTAATATCTGCCAAATAAATCAATTTTAAATACCCAAAACACACACTCGACATTTAGTACAAAACATAATCGAGAGTAAAAGAGGTTGGATACATTTTTCTAAAACAATTTTGGTTGTATAAATAATATAAAAATGTTTTTAGCAGCTTACTATAAGATTTAGAGTTTGTAATACTTATTTCCTAAATAAGACATTCATTTATTATAAATACCAGCATGTTAAAAGGAATGAAATATCAACAAATAGTTCTACTGCAATCACAAGTCTGAATGGACCCAAAATGCAGCATGCATAACTAAATGTTTTAAATATTCTTCCAATGTTTTTAATAATATTCAGTGCTTTAAAGCTCCTTAAACCCAAAGTTAAAACCCACAAACTTTAAATATGACTATATTATGTATTGAAAATGTTAGGAAGCTGACTATTGTAAGAAAATTAGTTTTAAAACCAAATAACTCATCAGGTTGTAAATAAAACAAATAACTATATAAATGCAGATTATTAAAGTTTGCAGAAATTCATACAATTTTTGAAACCTGACTGCCTGTTTCCATGAACTGGGTGATTTTCTGCAGATAAGACAGAACATAGAAATATTTAGATGTAGCAAAAACTAATGAATCTCTGATTCTCTTGATTTCAGAATCATTGAAATTACTTTAACTGCAATCACCATTTTCTGATCATTTTCAGCAAAAATGCAATGCAAAGAAAAATATCTTCTCAGAGGTATTTAACAGAAAATGAAGTATTCACTAATTATACTACAGAACACTGAAACATAATTTGAATATAGTTGGTTACTACATTTTGCTAGCACTGCCTTGCCAAGAAAGGTGCACATTGTTTATTTTGAATGGCATTCCAGAGCATCACATGATGGATAGCATTAAGCATTGGTAAAAATGTGTAGGTCTGATTTTTAGGTCTGTTTAATAGGCTGGATTAGGGTAATATACTTAAATGCTTTGCAAAGTGCCCATAGATATAAATGAGCCCCTAACCATACCTATTTGCAAAGGTTTGGTTTATACTAGCCCAGCCCCCTCTGGCAACACTACCCTTTTTCTTAACCCCTTAAAAGCTCTGGGCTAGGCCCAGCCCCCGGTCATGTAGGCACTGCGCCTAATTCTTACGGCTACCTGCCTCTCTTTATGATCTCATGACCATTTTTATTATTAACATTACACAGTATTGATAAAGCGCCAAGATATTACGTATTAGATCCATAGCCATGTCACTAGCTGTTCCTCAAAGGGGCTCACAATCTAATGTCCCTACCATAGTCATATGTCATTATTACATTATTTTAGGGGGAAGCCAATTAATTTACTTACATGTTAGGTTAATAGACCATCACAATACGTAGGTGCCCAAGCATTGTCTTATATGTGTATAGGAGTCACCAAGTAAACCTTGCACAATCAAATAATAAGGATTTAAATTATAGCTGTAGAACTGGTAGCATCATGGCTTAAAGTACATGTAAATCCTAATTACTTGGCAGTTTGTTTGCTAAGACTATGGGCCTGATTTATTAAAGCTCTCCAAGGCTGTAGAGGATACACTTTCATCATTGAAGCTGGGTGATCCAGCATACCTGGAATGGATCTGGTCCAGGCCTAGAAACATTTGCTAACAAATAGCAAATGACTTTTAAGAAATCCAATCCAGGTTTGCTGAATCACCCAGCTTCAATGATGAAAGTGTATCCTCGGCAGCTTTGTAGAGCTTTATTTAATCAGGTCCTTTGCATATATTCTTTTTCCAATGTTTCTTGCATCTAAGTACTGCTAAACTCTTTATGAAGCCTTTTGCGGATGCTTCCTGCCCATGTACACCAGTTCATTTTGTAAATGCATTTTCACTCCACTGCATTTAAAACGCTTTAAGTCTTCAAAGGAACTTCATGTGATAGGGTGCCAGCTAGGGACGATGTTCAAGTTTACTCCTAGGTTCACCTCTAAAGATTGTTCATTACCCTATTACATCAGCTTCCTAAATTGGGGTTATCACATATTATTTTAATTAAAGTTTCAGATTGATATTGAAATATTCAAACTTGACATTGACATATTAAAGATAATACAAAATATTTGTGATTGGATTTACATATACTTTAACGGTCATTATTTGATTGTTGTCCAACTAACAGTTGTATAATGCCAATTTGGTGTCCTAAGAACTAGAAATATGTATAGAATACTGAAATCATGATTTTATACCTGTAACTTTCAGGTCTTACCTTTTTTTTAAAATCTAAATGAAATGTACCTTTTTTTACCATAAGTTTAGTAATTACCATAACTAAAAGTAAAAATCAAACTGAATAAAGAAATATTTCCCTAATTAAATTTACAAATGCAGCTTTAGTATCTCTCTGGGGAGGCTTAAGACATCAAGCTGTGATGATGCCATTGCTTTGGATATCCATTGTGCAATGAAGGATAGATTGTGAATTTATGTAAAGGGCTGGGTTGCATGTATAGATATGAAATATCAGGATCAAATATTTCATTTCATCTGATATATGTCAGACTTCATTTTCTTCCATCCTAGATGCAGACTTCAGTTGCAAAGCATCCCTTTTCTAAAAATGCTCAAGATGAAATGTTATATAACATCTTGTCCTTCCTGATTTAGCTGAATAGAACAGTAAAAATATAAATATTCACCAACGAGTATGCTAAAATTCTTACACCTTGATAGAATGTGAAATGTCATTTCACATATATTTGTTGTGCGGTCAAGCGCGGACGATGAGCTTTTACTCTCTGACTGAATGCTTCTCTAAAAGGAGATTAAACCTTTAGTCTTTTAGTTGGATTATTGAGAAGTTGTCTGCTATTAACAAGGAAATATGTCCCTAATTGGCTGGTTTCATCATCACATTTCAAGTTGTTTAGCTAAAACCATTAGCAAGAAGTAATGGAATTCAGTGGACATGTCATGTGAATTGTTCAGGATCACAGGTAATTATTGGTGTACCTTTATCATTTTTTAGTGAATGTAGTCATGTTGCGGGATGAGTAGACTTATGCAACTGATACTTCCTTACTAGGAATTGCAGCTGAAAGGACTCTGAAATGTATTACTTTGTTTTATTAGAAACATCCTCCACCAAGTCACATTGTAAGGTGCAAACTGGCACCTACTATAACGTAAATTAATGCCCTTCAACCCTCATATTATCATTTGGATATTTTATTTATTTTTCTAAACCGAAAATACCTCCTGCACTACTCACATTGGTGAGATTAGGTCTCCTCTTCTATTCCAATCACTGCTCTTATTAGTCACATTTCTCACACAGGGATTTATTGTATCTCCTCCACATTTGAAACCAACTACTTTTGAGTATTCTATAAGGTAATATTACCTCCTCAGTACCCCTGAAAAACCCTTAATAGGCGAAACACCATTTGAATGCATACTTTTCTTATTTCTTTATGTTGGCGTAGTATGATTTAATGTACCTAGAATGTACATATTAACCCATTTGTGTATATTATCATACCTAATAAATAGTTTTCTTTGGCCACAAAAAACCCTTGTCTCTTTCTTTCTCTCTCAAATATTCGTGAGTAGACCTAAACTTAATTGCACACTTTAGATCTACTGCAAACTGTGATTGTTACTTAGTCCATTCAGGGCAGTCAGTCTCTTGCTATGCTACTCACTGACCACTTCTAGCTCCATTGTGCAAAATACCCAATTGTGAGGGCATCTGCAACTTTCAACCTGATGTTCTTCCTACACAATCCATCACAGGCTTCCATAGGGTATTATGTCTCTGCTGAGACTGATTAGCAATGTAAACGTAAGCAAAGGGCTTTTTTTCTCATTGAATTTACCCGAACTGAGTTCCGGCACCTTTTTTTGAAGGATTTTCCAAGTCCATAAAAGTCCGTGAAGGGAAACAGCTGTCAGTGAAAATGACAGCTCAGCCTGTGAATACAGGCTGCGCATGCGTGCTTCAATACTGGACAGTGGCTGAGCAGCCTATGTGCTTGGGAAGTGTCATCATGTGCACTGTGAGCTGCCTGACCTGTGCCAACATTTGAGGAGGGCGGATTGTTTAAACTTGTCTGACATTTGTTGGCTGGACTGCGGAAAAGTGGTTTTAGAAGTGGGATAGCAAGAGAATTTGTCACTTTACCTGAATGTAAAGTTATCGAGTCTCTTTAAGGGTGTTGTATTACAAACGTGACAGCATATAATAGAGAAGGTACAGACACTTTACCATAATATAATCCAACATTGCAGAACCAAAAAACTTTAAAAGTAAATCTCAACATTTTACATGAAGCCTGGCTGTTTCATTCCAGAGTTAGAAGTTTTCCTATTGTACAGTACAGGTGCTACTAATATTAAAGGATCAATATGGAAAAACAGATTTTCATATCATTTTGCAGCCCTGTATCCTTTGAACTACAAAACCTTTTGAAATTTGTTGTACTGAACCTTTAGACATGATGCAATGATCTGCTTTTGTGTTTATTTCGATCTGTCTAAATATGAGAGAAGTTTACTTTATTTATTAAAAGCCCAATTTAATTTTTTTTTTTTTTTTTTATCACCAAGTCATATACCCTTACATGCTATGATTAGGGTCATCACCAAACTGTTGTAACTGCTTTTGTTTCTTGATCCCACACTGCAGTGTTTGAGCTGAGCAGGAATGAGTAACAGCCACACCTTTCTCTAGTTTTTTTTATACTGACTTGTATTACAGATAAATAGAAGAAGCAGTGGGTATTGCCTTGTGTTTATTAGACTCCACAGCCATATAATATCTGATTGCATATCTACTTCTATTAATTTAAACCAACCACTTTTTATTTTTATTGGACTGTGGATTTAGGGCAACCACTGCAAGCTGCAACATTCCATGTCCTCAACAATTCCCTTTGAACCTCTTTATAACAGATCAATACAGTTTACAGCTTCTATGTTACCCAGTTGGCATGGGTTGATCCTTCTTCTACGGAAAGTTGCCTCCTTACCTTCAGAGAATCCCAGAACTCATCATACCCCACAAAATCCTAATAACTGCTTTTGCCAATGATAAGTGGGCTGCAGGCAGAGACCTTTATTTACATATGTTATCTTTTCAATTCCAGCAGTTTAAACAAAAATGATCAAACAATTTTCTTCACTGATGGATGGGTGTCAGAAAAAGATTCCTCTGTAGAGCCGTATGTAGAACTGCTGGGATTAGAGAGTTGACACAACGTTGATAATTCCTTGCCTATAGCACACTATCTACTAGCTAAAGTCTCCATTGGGCAGAATATACTATACATGTAATAGAGGGGCTCTGCTTGGCTGGAGAAGGATCAAGACTTTGTACACTGGGAAATAGGAGATGTGCATACATATAAAGATATATAAAAAGAACTGATTATGGAAAAAATACAAAGCCTCTTTTCAGCCCTACAGGTCAAGTGCTAGCTCTGTATCTATAATTTTTAATGTACATACTATAGGGAAATATAAATCCATAGAATTATACTTTTCATTGAATGATTTATTTATCATAGGCAGTTATGAGTTAATAAAAGAAGAAATCAAAAAGAGACACTTTTCTGCCTTTGCATTCCAATAAACCTATACACCTAATTTTTAAATTAATGTCCATTTGCTGCATTATACTTGGAAGACACGTCTATAAATTAATATTATACTTATGTATGCATTAAGGGGAAAAACTGAACCTCAGCACATTTCCTGCATGAAATACTTTGTAAAATAATATACCATAATTATACATAGTACTGTATATGTAGAGTTATACATTATACGTATATATGTACTGTATATGTTTAACTCAGAAATGCACAATTCAGTTTAATTCAGTTAATTGCTGATATTCACATCATATGTGTTTTTTGTATTTTTAATTAAACATTATAGGTTATGTGTAATTACTCATTTTAAACAGCTACTACAACAAAATAACATACCCAGCATGTTCATTAAATAGGTAATACCCAGCTGCAATATCTATATAGGAGCTGTTTACATTTTGTACTGCCAACCTTGCGGCTTAAGCACCCCTGTACAGTAAAGCTAACTTTAGACTCATTAAAAACCAGAGCAGGGGTTTGGGGCGGCTAAGTATTTGGCAAGGTGCTAACTACTTGTTTCTATTAACCTTAGACTAATTCTAAGTTCCTTAAACACTGATTCAATTGCAGCACAGCCTGGTTAAAGCAAACCCAAGTTTAATCATCAAATAATAAAGGTGCAGCAGCACATTCATGAGATCAACTTTCTACACACTCTGTTCTCTTTTTGGGGCTGATTTACCTAGGCTAATAGGGAACTTGGATTGTTCCCTTACAAATGTGTAAGGTCCTCCACAAACTCTTTGGGGTGTAATTACACACAATAAGTACCATCCTACTGCAGAATATGCAACTGTCAAAATATCTCCATCATCCCTCCCCCCAAAAAAAATGGTGGGGTGTACAAGAACACACATGTACCATTTTATTGTGGAATATACCACTTTACCTTGCAAGCATACCAATACCCCTGAGGAAGCCTATAGTAGTTGAAACGCGTCCAGTAAACCAATTCACATATGCGACTGCCTATATATAACTAAGATTATGCTAGACTTCATTGGCACTTTTTATGCCCTACAAATCAATTCCAATTGTTGTTTTGTTAAACTGTCTAGAACCAGGATTTGTCTACATTTCTATGAATGATTTAATCATGTTGATTGCAGTGTCATTTTTGTTTCATGTCTATAGTAAACATAAATACAGTATTTCTTGTGCCAAAAATCACTCTTTTTGTCTATTTTTAACTTTTTTCTAATGCTATGCTGGGGTTTGGCAACCTAATGTTACAGACTATATTATGTACACCATCTGACTCGTTAAATGAACCCTTTTATTTAAACTGTCATCATATATGTTCTGCAGCAGAGTCTAAGTGCTCCTAGTGTTGGTACTCTGGGACCTTCATTACTGAGGATAACTGAAGGTCAATAGGATGGTATATCAGTTGTTTAAAATATATTTGTTTTGTGTGCATACAGGCTTGTACTATTTGTTGCATTTTTATTTATGAGAAGTTTAGTTTTAACCACATGGGACTATCTGTTCTTTGTTTGGCTATATTTAAAATCAATTTTCTGTTGCTAACATTGCTCATACTATTTCTACTACTGTGATATTGTTTGCCACACATCTCCTTTTAGACAATAAAGAAAGGTTTGAATATTATGATTTACGCTAACTGGTCATTTTATTAGGTACTCCTTGAATAAGAAAATAAACTATTGTACTATTGATCAAAAGATTATGACCAGAGCATGGCACATCCCTCATGAAGCACTGAAGTTTGAACAAGTGCATTTACCCTTACCTTGGCCTAACCTAGGCCACATTTCCTAGGCAAATATTTACTTTGAATCACCAGCTGCATTTTACAGTGCTTCTTTACATAATAAACTGCATTTGTACAGTGTACTGCCAATGTCGGTACAGTAGCTTCCCACAAGCTTGATAAGTCCCAAGGATCCCCTGAGATGGTAGCCATTTCAAGTAAATATTCACATGGGGAGCTAGGCGCTAGGTTAAAGTGTACATGTAGTCCAGATGTCCTCTTTAAATAAATGGTATTTGTATGTTCTCAGATGCTTTACTAGGATAAGAGAATGTTGTTTCAAAGCACACTTGTTCTTTAAATTTGTGCTGAGAAATGCCATATCATTTTTTTAGTTGTTTGTTTTCACTCAGGAAGACAGAATTCTGATTTGCATGCTTGTTTTGGGTCAATGATCTAGGAAGTACTAAATTATTAGGATCATCATGACATACAGGAAACTAATATATTCAAATAATAGCAATGGCAGGTTTAATACTCCCTAAGTAAAGCTTCCGTTGAGTGCATGTAAAAGCATCTGAATGCACATATGCACGCAAAGAAAAGCTAAAAGTAAAAAAAATGTGCATGAATGTGTTATTAAAAAGTGAAGCACATTTTTGTTTTTTCTTTTTTATTAACATGCTTCTGTATGCTAAACATTAAACCCCCACTGTGGTGAACAAGCCCTAAGGGTGGAGCAGAGTTTACTCCAGTCCAAAGAAACATTTTATTATTTGAGTTTATTTTGTAGTAAGGAACAAAACTGAAAACATGATTTCTTTCTGCAAACCGCTGCTCTTCATTTTGCCCCTTGCATGCTCTGCAATGTCACCCTCTTACAAGCATTTCCTATATGATCACAGTCAACATAAATTATTAGCATTTGCTGCAAAAGGGCTCTGCAGTCTTTAAAAAGATCCTTCAAATATGGCTTTGTTTCTTTGTCTCTTTAAAGTCAATGCTGATAAGATTTCAAGAGGCATTTCATGCACAGATTTGTCTTGATGGATCACTAGCTCACTTCATTCTAATAGAAACATATAGAACTATATTTTTAACGGAGCTGCTTAATTATTTAATAAAACCTTTTCTTCTTTTCAGATCACATATGTTTGAGGCATTTCTGTATTGATGCATATATTCTGAATAAGTAATGCTTTTTAGTATCTAATACTCTGAGCTTTCTATGCAGTTTCTTTTCATTTAAATGCACTAAGGCAGTGAAAAATAAAATAAATGTTCAATATTAATACTATTACTTGTATTCACTAGCACTTGTATTCACATGTTAGCTGTAGCTGAAATAGAAAGCACAGTCTTCTCCTATTAATGTAATTTTAATACTTCCAAAAAGCATTCATATTGAAAAATCAATCAATACCATCCATGGTACTGAGTAAGTCAAATATGCTTTAAATTTTCTCAATAATATTTTTAAATGAACACAATAATATGAATATAGCCATGCAGTCACCAGAGAGCCAAGGACAAAACACAAAGGGTTTAATGCAAAGAAAAAATGTTGAAGTTCCCTTTTTAGCAACATTTTATGTATTAATTCATATATAGTATAATAATCAATATCAAATTACCATGGAAACAGGTAATATGTTGCTAAGACATCAGAATTGTCAGACCTGGGCAGCCAAGAAAAATGCTCC
>NC_092858.1:134654891-134670628 GCF_032062135.1 Pyxicephalus adspersus
ACAGCTATTCGATCAAACTTCGTTCGGGTGATCGAACTTCGAATTTGAACACGATTAAAGTCAATAGGGTGAAAATTTGGGTTATTTTTCGGGACTGTGTAGAAATTGCAAGAGCAATCAGGGGAGTGGAGCTGACAGCTCCCCTCCCCTGATTGTGCTTTCAGCTCTAGCGTAACTATAGTATGTGTTCTTGGACAGAGATTCTCTATCCAAGAACCCAGGAGTACCCCGGGATCCCTGGGCACTAGAGGCTAAATGGGGACAAGTCTCCCCATTCATTCACTTCTAGAGCTCTGTGATTGGCTGGGGAAAGGAAAATCCTAAAGACGCTTGAGCTGTCATCTGGGTTTACCTTTCCTCAGCCAATCACAGAGCAGTAGAGGTGATGAATAGGGAGACTTGTCTCCATTTAACCTCTATTGCCCGGGGATCCCACACTGACAGAAGGATTCCCACGGCTCTGCAGCCGTGGGAATCATCCTGTCATTGTGTGATAACCTGTAAAAAAATAAAAGTTAGACAAATCACACACATTCAATAAAATACTTAAACATTAAAGCCTCTTTTTTATCACATTTTTTTACACACAAATCTGAATTTTTTACACGTCTGTTTCTTTCTAACAACCCTACAACATGATAACCTTTAGGACTGTAGTACAGATGGAGTAGAGAAAAGTATTTTTTGATTGGTTTCTGTGAGTATTGTCAAATACACGTTTAGTTTATGAAGGAAACCTGAAATTAAAGTAGTTCCAGGCTACAACATATCTCCTTTGTACTTAAAAAGATTAAATGACTTTAAAACTTACTCATTCGGTCATTTGACATGGAATAACTACTGCATGTGGAATTCTAATACTCTTTCTGATCTTCATGTTAATTCAGGGTAAGCAAATTAAAAAGTATTTAAATTGAGAGATAGTAATCTTTGAAATAGATCAGTATGAATGCCCCTATGTTAGTCTCGGTGTCAATGCTAAAAAATAGAAATCATTTTCATGTTCCAATAAAGCTGAACTTCAAGCAAATAGATAAAAACATTAATACATGAATACACGCACCAGTCTTTTTATTAGGTATTCCTGGCTAGTACCAAATTGGCACAAATTGTGCTTTCAAGACTATTATTAGGCTACCGTAATTCTTTATGGCAAAGATTCCATAAGGTGCTAGAAACATTTCTAGTAGATTTTTCCATTTATGCTACACATGATGCAAGCTTCCTTTTACACAGCATCCCTGAGGTGCTCTGTTGGATTGAGATCCTTTTCTATGCAGGCCATTTGAGTACAGTGAACTCATTGTCTTGTCCAAGAAACCAGTTTGAGATTATTTAAACTAATATGATATAATGTGTTACCTTTCTGGAAGTAGCCCTCAGAAGATGGAAAGGGATAGACTTGGCCAACAACAATACTAAGGTGGGCTGTGCCGTTTAAATGACGCCCAGTTAGTACCACAGGGCCTAAAGTGTGCCAAAACATTTTCACTACACCATTACACTACCAGCCCGAATTGATACAAGGCAGGATGGGCCAATGCTTTCATTTAGTTGACACCAAATTTTGACCTTACTATCTAATTTTTAGGCTAAGCAATATATTTCCAATTTCTCCTATCCTAATTGGTATATCCTTCTCAAATCATGTGAGTGGACAATGAAGAAGAAGTAGCAGACCAATCAGCTTACCTCTCCACTTTGCTCACTGTTATCAACATACTTGTTTACACAGATGCACTAATTGGCTCATTGGTCTGCGTCTACTTTTCTAAGTCTGTTCTCTGCTGTGTGGGGACTGCCAGAGACTCATTCAGGTATGTACACCAGTTGAGGATTTAATAAGACATAGCTGTATTATTTTTTTTTATTCTACTTGTTCTAAAACTTTTAAAATTTAAATCTTTTTTTTTCTATGGTTTCATGTATTTGCATATTAACCCTACTCTTTTCAATGACTTATTAAAAAAATGACTGTCCATTCTTACAGGTTAGGAACTGGGATCTTAAGTCCCATTTAAGAAACACTTTTTCCAAGCGCAGTTTAAAAAAAATCCTTTAATGACCGTTCATCTCAATGTTCTTTGGAAGGGACATTTTTATGAAAAAATGCAATTATAATCCAGACAGGCATGACAATACAAGTGCTTATGCTTTAGAATTAACACTGTACTGATCCTTCAGAATTACCATATTTCCGGATAAATTATTTACACCTCCAATGGTAATGTAACCCACGTTTTTAATCACTAAGGATTACTATGAAATATCTAACATGACTAACCTTCGCTTTCTGTATCTCGCTAAAACAAAAACTTTTTAAGATCTGGTAATTAAAGGCAATAACATTTTACAATGTGTTCAGAAGTTATTCCCTTCATCTATCAACCTATTAATGTGCTAATGGTAATGTACACTCAAATATCATCATTAGAACGTGGCATCATCAGAAAGTGATAGGTTATATTTGAAATGTATGATTCTAAAAGCTGTATTTTAGAAATATCCTCTTTTTGCTTTCATATTCGATGTATGTATGTCATTCTTTTTTCCTTAACGCTAACAGCATGACATTATAGGCAAGGCACAGTCAATAAAATTACATCTTCCTAAACCCCTTTTTCTACAAACTTTGTTTGGGGTGACTATTATTCTTCTGGGGAACAAAATCTTAAAGAATAACTCTATTCAAACTATATGCAAAGTTTAATAAACTGAAAATCACCATCAAATTTAACTTTTCTGATAATTTAGTGAAGTCCATTAATTGTGGAAATATTTGACTTTGGGGCAAAGGGTAAATTTACCTGCCAATAGGTCAGTTACCAGCCTATTTCTGGCAGAGTCAGTCATAGCCCATGGATAAAAAGAGAGTGTATTTCCCAATGTAACATCACCGACCTAATAGGTAAGTACTATACCACTCTATTGGAAGGGTATATAGCAGGGGTCGGCAAACTTCGGCCTTAAGGCCAGATACAGCCTAGCCGGTAGTTCGTTCGGGCCTTACGCCCCCCGGCCGATCTGGCCTAATGCTGGCCAGCAACTTGCGGCTCTGGAGCTGCAGGTTGCCGGCGCATCGGCCAGGGGGTGGTAGTAACTACCGGGCCGCTGGAGCTACGGTGCCGTCTCCTTGCTTTGCCTCCCCTATTTATCGCAGCCGGGGTTGATACTTCGGCCGCTGCAGTAAAAGGGAACTCTCCCTGAAGGGAAATCCCTCTCCTCTGCCATTAGGGCGGGACTCGGAGTCCGGCCTAGTGTGCTCCCGCGCACCCCTGAAATGGCCTAGTGGCCATGAAAGTTTGCCGACCCCTGGTATATAGTATGGAATTTTATTACATCTCTATGAACTTTATGGGGGTAATTTTATATTGTACCCCTCTGAGATGGTAAACACATCCCTGAACCCTGCTGGAAGTCTCAAATTCATGTACAGGGAAGTTCATAGCTCATTGGAATATGGTCCTTTAATCTAATTTACAAAATTGCTAAGTGAATAAACCTAGTGAAGTCTCAATAGCTTAAAATAAAAATCTGCTAGTCTGAATCATTTTGCTTTTCTTTAATCAAGGTGAGGAACACCAAATATATGGCGGTATATTGCTCACAATACGCACATCAGTTCTTATGGAAAATATCAGACCTGCCAAATTATCAATGTGGGTTTTCTTCCTTTCCCATTTCATCCTGAAGTAATTAATTTGGCAATATCTGCATAAAAATAATAATTGTAAATAGGATTTACATCAATGATGTAAGCTGATTAGGCAACTTGCTGTGAAGACATACGATAAAAGGAGCAGCGTCTAGACCTGGCAGGTAAATGTAGGCGATGAAGAATATGATTGCCATGCAAAAAGACAGAATTCCTAGTTGTATAATTGATGAATAACATAAATTATAGACCTTTAATGTTGTTCTGAGTGCTGAACATTTTCATAGGCACAGTTGTTCTCTGTAAAGTTTATGTCCTCATTTTTGTGCCTCAGGCATAGAGACAAAATAACCTGGGTGACCCACACAAGGTTACCTGAAGAGCTGACACAGAAATTTCAAATGAGTTCACCCAGTAAGGGCAGCATTCATATCATTAAGCTGCTCTTTCAGACTTTTCAAGAGTCCTCCTTATCCTTCTTCAGCTTCAGCAACTAATGTCTAAAGTCTTACTGGCATATATGGACTGTAAAAGGAAGAAATATGCGGGTGATTCTCAACAAAAAGGAACAAAAGTTTGTATATTTTACTAAGGAAAATCATCAGATTAGATTAAGACACAAATGTTTTCACACACAAACTTTCAACAAAGATTTATTTACTTGTCTAATTCGATTTAACAGCAAAAATGTGTGAATCCTAAAAGCATTTAATCTATCATATTTGGATATCACTTTTGTCAAGCCTAAAATACCTTCCATATTACCAATTTAATCTGTTGATTTAAATTATATTTTGTTCAGATTTTAGGGAATATTAGTTTTATGAAGATCTGAACCCATATATTTCAACAACAGCACAACTAATTGATAAAATCTGATATCATTTGATAATGACATGAAGTGTGGGAGATTTATTATTTCACACGGTAAGGAAGTACAGAATAGGAGCAGCGAGACAAATGAGACAAATTTCCTATAACATCTCAGCCTGAGCTGAGGGCAAGGAGAAAGGTTCACTTAAAGAAAACATGCTAGCACAATAAAGAAGTAACATGCTAAACAAAGATTTCACATACTTACTTGGCTTTCTTGAAAAGCCACTGCTTAACTTCTCTCCGGCTGCTGCCAGAATACACTTCTGGGTATGTGCACTCATCATTTTCTGTGGTTTCTGCTGCCAGCTAGTATTTCAATAGGGCCACAACCAGTCTTATTAATATCCAAGCAAATTTCAATATGAATTCTATTCTAAGTGCGAAACCTTAAAAATGCTCTGATTCATTTTACTATTGTGCTCAGTAGTTTTGCAGTTTGAACTCATTTGGTTTGGTTCTTATAGAACCCAATAAACCTGTTGTTTATGCTAACTTTTCTATCTAGCTGATTGTATATAGCGGGCAGCCACTGCACACCATGTACTATAACAACAGGCACAAAAGTGGTGGTTACTGGCACCATTGGTATGGCATACAGCGGGCAGCATACCCATTGGCTGGTTTTGACTTGTATTTATCTTCCTTATTATGAATTTTAATATTTTGTTTGCTTTTGCAGCTGCTTTATGGTATTGAGTAGAGTTGTTTAATATCATGCTAGCCAAGTCTTTCTCCATCTATGCCCAGTTGTATACTATTTACATAGAGATGACAATGCTCTTACCCCAGCCTTCCAGCTTTGATCAATTGTATACCATATAATGCAGAAATGGCAATACTCTTCCCCTATCCTGTGTGTAAAGCATTACATTCTGTGACATTTCATTTGCTTGTTAACTGTCCACTTTGCAATTTTGTTAAAATCCTATTGTAAGATGTCCTACTTATTTTTAATGAATGAAGGAAAAAAGAAAAGACAGAAAAGAGCAGAAACAGTACACCTACCATTCTCCATTCTGATATTACTTAAGCTCCGTGTTTCATTGTAGCACACATCGTACAGTTTCATTAGAGAATCTCCACTCACAAGTCCCATAGCAGATCTGCCTCATGATTAACAAATCTAGAAACTGTCTAGGCACCAGTTCTACATTCACAGTGGAATGATGAAGGGGTTGCGTTTTCATTAAATATACCTGCACAAATCACTATAATTTAAGACACGCTTTATTATTTCCATTCTCTAAGCACCTGTACAAATTTTGAGAATGCATGCCTGTGTTATACGATGAAACCACTAATTACTAAGAAAAAAAAAGCTCATTAATTGGACGATGGATTCAAGCTACTTAACGAATGAAATAGGAACAATATTTAGATTTTGTCATTTTCATTTCTTTAATTATAAGGCTGCTGTAAACTCATAAAGCACTTTAGCTTTTGATGTAAAAAAAAACATGAAGGGGCAGATACTGGCCACCAGATTTGTTTAATCATGAGTCAATTATCTCTACAACTGATTTTTTTAATTATAGTGTATGTGCAGCAAATTATGTTTTTAGTTATGTAGGGAAGGGTTGAAACCGCTAACAGGTTATCTTTTGCAGGCTGCCCTGTTAGTAGGATTGCCCTTCAATTTTTGGTAATTGCTCCAAAATCAGCAAAATTGTTATCCCAGTGAGTTGTTCCCATTGGGAGATTTTCACTCATATATTCCACTAAAACAACTTAAAATATTGGGTTTACCCTAACTGTAGCTCAACAGGGATAAAAGTATTTACTTCAGCCATCCAATCATGTACAAGGAAAACTTCTGTTTCCTTTCATTCTTCTTAAATGTGGTTACGAATTCTTACCAAAGTTTTACCACATTAACTAACTGAATTATCAGTTGCAAGGTCATAGTTCACCTTGGTAAATGAACAGACTAATATCCTATAAGTAAATCAGCCCATAGACTTTAACTACATTGTGGTGAAGTGCTTTGGGAAAAAAAGAGCATACTCTCTTCGTGTGCATTGTGTTCCAATGGCAACCAATTCAAAATAATTGTGCTGTCCTAATGCAATGCACCTTAAGGCTTAGTTTACACAAACTGTTTCCACAGCATTTATTTGAACATTTAAATGTCTATGTTTGAAATTTCCATTAATTCCAATGAAACAGTCCACACCAGAGTGTTTGCTTGATGGGCAGCAACCGAAACACATCTTGCAGCATTTTTTATCAAAAACATCCCTAATTGCTCAAAAATGCTCCAAAGGCACCCATTTACATGAATGTGCTTTTGTCCATTTTTAGGCATTTTGGGGAATTGCTTGAATTTTTTTGGCCATTTTGGGGCATTTGGGAGACTTTTTAACCTATTCTAATTCTTCTTTGCCACATATCTTGAAATAAAATGTCTTTTTAAATGCTGTATAGGCTTTTATGAGTGGTAAAAATTAAAGTCAGTGTACACAAAGTATGTGTGAAAGCTGTCTTAATGACTTAAATAAAAGCAGAACTACATTAATGTACATTTTGTATCTCTCTCTCTGAAGTTTGGCTTTCAATTGGCATGTTATGATTAGTTATCAAGGAAATATTAAAGTCAGTAAACCTTGATTGATTGAAAAAAAAACAGCCTTAATCTTCTCAAAAAAATTTTGGCAAGATTACAGCCTCACGCCACTATGCTATGTCACCTCATTCTGGAGATTACCCCATTCTGATGAACTCCCTTCCTTGTCCTATTAGGCTTGCTTCTACTTTCTACACATTTTAATAATCACTCTTCCATCTTCATCTATCCTTTAAACCATCACTAATTGGCCACCATTCCATACCCCCTCCCCCTCCTATTGCATATTACTCTCCCCCACCTTTTAGATTGTAAGCTTTATTGGGCAGGGATCTTTCCCTTTCCTTTGTCTTTGTACTTGTCCATTATGCAGGTTTGTCATGTGCAGTCCTTATTTATTGTACATCCCTGTATATTATGTTTGCAAATTACAAATAAAAAGTATTATTAATACCAATATTGTTTTCAAATGTAAAACTTCATCAGACAAAGTTTGAACCTGTGAACACACTGTTCAAATTTATGTAACCCTCCCTCCCCCCTTCTTCAGGTTTTCAGTCTATTTTAAGACAAGACGCCATTGTCTTATCAATAGAAAAGTGATCACAATTTGTTATTGATGATAATACTTGCTTTCAGGCACATTTGATACAAAAAAACACAGGCAGCTTTTATTTTGTTACATATTAGGAGTGTGGTTTACTCTGACCTATTTGTTATATAACTATTTCTTTATCTTTTTTGCACATGCAGGTACAGAAAAGAGGCTCAGATTGGATATCATTAAAATGTTCTTCCCATTATGCATTTTTTCCAAAAGTGAATAGGAACAAAGAAAATTAAGGTTTATAATGCAACCAAAATAAAATGACTGTCTCTCAAAATTTAAGAATTTCTCACAGACCTTATTGATAAGAACTCACTTTATACAGACAACACTGTTTTGTATGTCACAATGTTTGTTAGGACACAATTTATCATCCAGAGTTCCAAGCTCACAGTTGCTGAGGAACAGAGGGCCGATACAGCCTTTGTACATCCTGGCCTCTAGAGGATCAATCATGGAGCAGGAGGGTCACACAAACACCATCTGCCTGTGTCTGAGTCAATGGGAATGGGGGGAAAGAAAAGAAGATATTCCAAATGATGAAGGAAAACTTAGAGCTAGCAAAATCTTTCTGTAAAAATACCAGCTGCACAAATTTACTTTTACAGTATTACATGCTAGGCTTTAATTGAAGGTGTATAAATCAAAATGTTAGTTTATTGGCAACTAATGAAATTGATTTAATTAAAAAAATCAAATTATACACACACATTTACATAATGTTTTTCTAAAGTTTATAAAAAATGTATCTAACTCCCTTTTTTGTTTTATTTATAAGGTTTACCAATGGAGAGTAGCTGATCTCTCTAAATTTTCTACATCCGCAATTCAATTTACTACTTTAAATATTTGAAGACCATCAACCCCTAAATAGTGAACAATAAATAGATGGATAGATAGATAGATTGATGAATGGATAGATAAATAGATAGATAGATAGATAGATAGATAGATAGATAGATAGATAGATAGATAGATAGATAGATAGATCTGGTAACCAAGTTGACCAGTCATATATTGCAGAAAAGCTTACATACATGCAATGTGCAAAAGAAGTAAAAGGTTTAAAGCATATGGCACACAAATTCTAAAGAGCAGTAAGTGCACTGGAAATCATTTGATAGGACTCTTTTACTAGTTCACAGGTAGGCATAAACTCCAATTGAACATGATTTGGTTTGCTAAAGCACTCTGTAATGTAATCGTTTTTTTACTTTGTTACATCTCAGTGCTGCTACTTCCCAACAGTGTCTTTAAAGTCAATTCCTTTCTACATGAAAATTTTCAAGAATGGATTTCATGATAATGGAACTATAAGTGGTCCATGACTATGGTATCACTTTAATATCCCATTCTACCTGCAAGCACCCCTTTTCCCCAATTTATATAATAATGCAACCGACTTTTCAGGATGAATTGGCTATAGCAGCTTTTTAAAACACCAACATATCTGGAACATACATACCATTTTTGAATGGGTTTAAAGGTTCATGCAGGCACTAAAATTAACCACTGTGTTTCTGAACACTACTCCTTTTTATTGTCAGGCCACTACACACCACCTAACATACAATTACACTCATTGCTGCAGCTTCCTTGATCTTTTAAACTCCCATGATTCCCTATGATGAGTCCCTATCCCTTGTTTTTAAAAGCCTTTCATTGACCTTACTTTCGGCACAATTCTGTAATGACAAATATTACAACATATCGATATCCAATGTATACCACTGACTAACCTATTATGACCAGCTTCCCATAAGTTAATAGAATAAATCCGAAAGAGACCTAAAAGCGGAATTCAATTGTCTAAATAGTTTCACCAATCATAACTATTCAAATACATGTTTATGAATAATTACAATCACTTTATTACAGTTCCAGTAACATAAATAAAATCATGTAGACAAATTAAATCCAATAATATAAAACAAAGGAGAGGTATGCATCAATCATACAATGCAGTTGTCAATATAAATGTGTCTTAATTCTAAATAAGGATATATTCAATCCCTTGTTGGTGGAAAGAAATGGTAGCCAGGTCCTCAACACGTTTCAGGGTGGGAAACTGCTTCATCGGGAGAAAGATAAAAATGAAAAATAAATAAATATAACATATCCACTGCAAAACACCCCCTATGCGAACCCTTAATGGATATGACTGAGCTATACCCCTTTCTCTTATTGACCAACACCTGCTCGCCCTGCAACTTGATCCAGACCTATCAGATAAGCCTCCATTGTTCCATAGCTTCTCTCTTTTAACCATCTGCATTATGTAAACCCCCCCACAACCATTGCTCTGGCCTTTCTTTTCTGTGCAATGTAAGTTGGAAAGACCACTTGACTGTGTTGTATAAGGTTGACAAAGAGGGAGCATAAATAGTCACAATAGTGAAAAAGTCAACCAATTACAAAGATCTTAATGGCATTATGTTGGACATTATTTTAATAAAAGCTTCAGATTAAATAAATAAAAATAAAAGTGACATTTGAATTAACGAGTTGTGCATTTTCTAGAAAGTACTGGTAAAATTGTGTTTTGTTTTATTACTATAAAAATATAACAAACAAAATAAATGTAACATTTTATTAGTTTGGAAGCTAAAGTGAATCATTTATAGAGTGTGTTGTTGGACCTTTTTAAATTAGGTCCATTTCATATAAGTGTATAGAGAAAGAAACATTTGTTTTTTGGAAATGCATAAAAATATCTCCCACTTAGTTTACTGCATTATGCATGAACTGTACCGTGTATTGCAAATGAATTGTAAATTGTAATGCTTGTCTGTTTTAGCCTGTAGCTTATACGCATTTAGGATTGCATGTACCGAATTTCTAGTTATTTCCAAATATCTGCATGAGACTTGTGACTGCCAAAAATAGACATTTGGCTGTTGGTCTCCTAGCAGACAAAACTGGCTCCAATTAAAAGACTAGTTAGCTTTTAGTGATGACAGTTTGATCAATGCTATCCAAAAAGCTAGTCTTTTGTATGGTGTTTACATATTCCTAATTCTAAATAGAATTCTGTGTGATATTAAGCCTTCCTGCAGATTCTGAATTTTATTCAATTTTAGTGCAGCTCCAGGGAAGAGCTTCTTATTTTTGTCTTGGCTAGAATAAGGAAACATTAAAACCTCTGATCTGTATACTCATTGGAGATGTTTTATTTTCACGTCCCATACTAGCAATACTAAAAACCTAATAGAAGTCTTAATTTTTACAACTGCCCCATGTCCTTAAAGGACCATGTGACAGTATCTATGCAAAGGGCCTGAAAACCAATAAAACTGACCTTGGCAGGGTTCACCCAAAGAACCTTGCTTTATTATAGCCAAAGGTAATACCTGATATGGCTGAATGCGAAGGGAAAGAAAATTACCTTCCACCATGTAACAGTATTCTGGGTTAGCAGCCAAACGCTAGGCTTGACCACTGCAACAAAACAGGGGAAGTGACATCTCCACTCCACACAGTGTCTAATACTAGCGAAGCTAATAAATGTTAGGTTTAGCTGTCATAATGGAAGGATTGGCAAAGAGAGAGGGAACAGGGAGGTGACTATCAGAGGGTGAGGGTCGCCCTCCTTGCAAGGACACTTCACTTTTGAATGGCCAACGTGATAGTGTCTCTTTGGAAAGGTTTTCGCAATGCTTGTAGTATAGGTTTGTATACTACCAGCTCAAATGCCCCTTAGTAGAAAAAACAAAAAGGTGGCCCCCATCATCTGGGGGCATTTTTACTTACTACTTGTTAAGTTTCTTCTACAGAAAGGTGGTAAAATCTTAGTGAGAACACAAGGTCAGAATAGTGAGGATTCTGCAAAAACCACACTAACTAGCAGAGGACCAACCATGTATCGCATGCCTAAGCCAATGTGGATACTAAGGACCATGTAGACTGATGGCACAGGAAATGTACAGTAAGTATTAATGTTTACTTTGCAAGGAAACCCCTTTTTAATACTCTAAACCAATGACAGAATTAATTAAAAGTAGAGTACCTTCTATCATATTATGGACAGTCTGCTTTAAAAAAAAGCAAAATGAAATGCGCCACTTGGGAAAGCCACCACATGAAGCTAGTCCTGGTTCCAGGTCAGTGATGTAAAAGAAGCCGTAAGCATGACATCAAGGCAGCTCCCAATGACTGGAGTAAAAAATACAGCATACTCATTTGCTTTATATATAGAAAGTAAGAGAGAATCTGTTTTGCGTTATAGCAAACAATCAACTCAAGGCATGCATTAAAAGTTTAGCTTTGAAAATTAAAGTTTGAGTCTAATTGACTGCAAGGGGCATTGAAAATAGTTCTTTCCTTTAGATGCCCTAGTAAACAAGGTCTAAGACGTTACATTGTGTAATTTACCACGTACATCGGTATATGTTGTAAGCCTGTAATGTAAGTAAACTCAAGGTGCTTCTGAAACAAGAAAAGGTAACTCCATTGGGAAGTAAAAAGCACCACCTTTAACTGAGAAAATAAATAGAATGCAGTCAGGTTTAGAACCTACAAGCTCATAGATAAACTGGAAATGCCTCTCTTGACACACTCTGCATTTTTCCAGAATTAAAAGGAAAAAAAAATTAATTCCATTACTGTGATAGATGCGTGGATGGCTTGAGAATGTAATTACGCTGCAGGGGAATTTGTCATCATCAGTAGGACATGTATATAGCAACCACGAGGCACTTTTAGAACATTTGAAAATGCTTTTATTCCAGGCTGACTTTGTCTGCTTCATTTGCTTTATTAGATAGCATGGTATATAAATATATATATATATATATATATATATATATATATATATATTTATAACAATTAAAAAAATAAATCAATTGTAATCTTATAGTTATTTTGTGGTATTCTAAAAAAGGATAATTGCCTTGCATTGGATGCTGTAATTGGCCATATAAATTCAGGGAACCTAAGAGTGACTTTATAAGAGCAACTTACAGAACAGGCAAAGCCAAACCACAGTCCAGAAAACCCACAACTCAAATATATATACATATATATTTTCTTATTATTTTATTCACTGTATAACCGGAAGCACATAGAGGCTGCAGGAGCCCCTTTCTGCCCCAGAATAGACTTTGCAAACAGCTCAATGAAGATCAAATGTTTCAGGGTAAGTAGATTCTGCTTTTCTTGAAAAAGTGTGATTTTCAAAAATAACAGCTGTAGGCATTTATATTTTAGCTTAATTTTTCGTTGTATTAGAATCTGTTTACCTTTTCAACTACATCTTATCCTACTTGTGTTTAACACCTAAATAATTCTATTCCACATGAGGACATGGAACTGACTGGGTCAACCATGCTCAATTTGGCCTTTGCTAAATTGGAACTTGGTAAGCGTGTGATCTCCTGCTGCTTATAATTACATTATATTATTGTGATACAGGAACACACATTGGACCTCACTGATGTGCAGAGCTGACTCCAATGACACACAGGAAGCACAATTACACTGCATGCTGTTTTTCTGCCTTATAAGAATGCTGTGCCTTTAGGTAGTGCTCTGTCTTGAAAGCAGACCAAAGAAAATCCTCACTCAGTGTTCTATGTACCATGAAAAAAGCAGATTATTCTAAATATGACAACTTTCATATACCGCTCACTTCTGCACATTTCTGTTTACACCTCTGTAGTTTTCTTATGCCACATTGTTACCTTAAAGCAATTTCTGCAACACAGAAGCCAGTAACACAAAATGATTAATCTTGCATTCTCCTGCCTTATCTTGGGGACTCCGGAGAGTTATTTTACAATATATCTTATTAAATTATATTTGCTTCACGTTTTTCTTCTTGCTTGAAACCAAAATTATTATTTGGCCTACTCGCCCGGTGGAGTATTAAACCTATTGCAGATGCCTGTGTGATCTGTAAGGAAGCACATAATATTTCCCTCTGCTGACCATTTGTAATGTCACTAATAAAGATATAACTGAGTGCAGGCCCCATAACTGATTCCTAGGACGCTCATGATTTTTCTGCGAGTTTTCATAACAGAACGCACAAGCACAAGAAATTCTGGAGAATTCTATAATACAAAAATCATTTACCAGTAAGCACATTTATTTAAATGTCATTCTTGCTGCCTTAAGATAAAAGCCACTTCATTCTGGGAAGCCAAAGTGAAAATCTGTTTGAGACTTGTTTATAAATCAGCTGCACAAAACTGTTCAACATCTCTTGATCATCTGACAGCATATTTTACATTTCTGTAGAAGCATACTTAACATGTTCTTAAATTACCATTTTTACTTTTTCATTTACCTTGATTGAAGTACCCCATTTTAACACGGTGCTTCCACTTCTGGACCTGTGAGACTTAATAAGATCTGGGTTTTATCACAGTAGAAAAGTGAAGGTTTTGATACCTGGAAACTGAAAGCCTCTATATACACTATGGACATTAGACAATACTACACTGATGTGGCATTTTATTGCTGCTTATCATACAATTCACAACTATACTTAACTTGAACATTCTAAGACACTGGAACCTGTTATCCAGCAGAATGGACACAAATAAAACCTTATTCTCAAATTAGGTAAAACAGGGATATGTATATATCTTTACTAAATATGACTCCACTCTTATCTATTAGAGCACCAACCATTGGGCACACAGAGGCTCCCCATCATCCCTAAAGTAGATCTGACTTGGCTTAAAAATAGCCTTACATAACGGCAATGCTGGTACATGTCCTGAGAGTTGGGAAATGAGGATATGTAATAATTGTCAGTTAACTAAGGGTTAATTAAAACTTCAGCAGATAAATGAGGATTATGGTGGCATTCTAATGTACTCATGTACTCTCTAAATTCCAATTTGAGTTGCCAGCTCTGTATTATCTGTGTATAGAAGTCTTTGGCTTATAAAGCATGTAAAACTGCTAATGCCTGGACCAATAATATTGTTTAGTTTTGTCAGATTTAAAGCTCTTTGTGAAATGCCTATAAAAGAGTTCTTTAGGCTTTGCTGATAAATCTACAAAATATGTGACTACCAGTTCAAAAGTCAAAACTGCATTGCATGGTTTTACACTTGCAGCTTCCAGACTGTTGGACCAATGTTGACATGCAACCATCTTCAATAAACTAAATAAAAGGAAATGTTTTACTAGCTCCATCTCAGAAGTTTCAAATTGAAACTGCATGAATCATTTTAAAATGTTTTGGCATATTCTAGTTTTAATCTTTTCACTACAGGTCTTTAATATGTTGGTCTCATTCAACTGGACTTGTCATGGTTTAACTTTAAGACCCGTGACTGCCCCCATATAGGTCTCCTCTATGGATGTGTACCATGATAACAAATTTTAACATACATATTCCAGTAAATATATTTTTCAATAACCAAAAGACACCCTGCAGTTAGGGTTGTAAACCAAAGGATTATAAGCATGCTCACTGATGATGTTATTAGTTATGTTACCTAATATGTTATTAGAAGTAGGCTAGTAAATCTAAAACACAGGTAGGTAGAGTTTGTGTTCAAACAGTTTCTATATAATGTTTTAGGGTTGATTTATTGAGCTATGCTGTTTGTAACAAAAACTCCTCAGTTTGTAGTCATGTTCATACATTTCCTTGCATGCCAAGACATAGAACGTTTATAGTAGTTTTAACAACAATGCATACATGCTACACTACAGTTACTTAAAGATTTGGAGAATGTCTTGTTGATTGAGAGGGGACTGGTCACATTGGGTGATTGTGCCTAATCAATTTCATGGTCATTAAAGATAAAACAAAATTGGTCCCTGCTGTACAATTCACCTCATTTTAAAATGGCGTTATTTAGAAAACAAATACAGTGCACAATGTTTTTGTATTGCTTGGAAAACAACATGGAAATGTCTTGTAAATTGTAAATGAATTTATATTAAAAAATAATTTACAAAAATTATGAAATACTATAAATGTAATTTCATGTTTCTTTCTAACCTGTAAATTATTCTAAATTATTAAATAAAAAAAATGAACTTTGCACTAATCTAGGTTGGAAGCAATTAGGAGA
>NC_092858.1:134671654-134734227 GCF_032062135.1 Pyxicephalus adspersus
TTTTTGGCACATTGCATCTTTTGCACTGATTAATCCTTATCACATAACCTCAGTTGTGGCGGTTGAGTTGATCCAGGAGGTTTATATCTAACTCCAATCAAACACATTTAGGTAAAAAAGAGAAAGAAAGAAAAGCAATTGTCTCTAAATACTCAGCTGGTCTGGTGCTGAAAGATGAACCAGTGAGGACATGGTTATGTAAAGCAGTGGTCCCCAACCTGGCGGACCACTGAATCTATGGAATCTCCCCCCTGAGTGACGTCATAATGCCAGAACTCGCCCAGGTCTGAGCCTCATTGCAGGTCTGAGCCTCTGATGGGAGAGAGGGCCCACCACCCTGAGCCTGGGAATAGTATGGAGGACGTGGTCTGTGGCTCTGGCTAGTGCACCCCCCAAAGCAGTATCCTTCTCCTGATCCCATTGGGGGGTGCACCGGCCAGTGCAGTGGACCACTGCTGGTCACCATGCCCTTGCGACCTACATATCAGATAGCTGCGGACTGGGGTTTGGGGATCTCTAATGTATTTATGGCTTTGTGTTTTTTACTATTTACTTGCTTTAACGTAAACTTGAAAAAAACTTACCTCTGGAAGAAGAACATAAACCTCCTCTTTTGCAAACTTCCACACATCATCTACCTGTGGCATATAAAGCATCCTAACAACCTAATGTTTTCACATATAGAACCCATTTATAACTGTCTCATAAATGCTGAAAGACAGATGACCATTTGTTAATATAGCTTATTCCATGCTAATAAGCAAGACCACTATATTGAAGAAGGTGACAGGTAAAGAAGTACCAGCTTGCTTTGCAGGAGGAACTTTGTGGCAGGAAAACAAGCTTCCCCACTTCAGGGGACACTGCTCCAATGAAAAGCTCCTAAAGAAGGTTCTGTGGAACTAAATTTAAATACAGTAAACTATGCCAAACAAGTTTAAAAAGACAGCAAATAAATTAGTTTTATGGATGTTCATATCATATTTGTTACCAGTAGATAATTACTAACAATCTTCTTTAAAATAATGCTTATCTCATAATATCATTGCATAATTTGCTTTAAATAAAATGGCAAAAAATCTTTGCAATTTAGCTGCAGACGGTAGAATTAACAAAACCTATTTAGCGCTTATCAGACCAGATGGTAAAAAAAAAGAGACACTGATTAAGAGCCTCCACTTTTGTACATGAACTCAAGATGAGAGGGTTATCTAAAAGAACACATCACTTGTTTCTCATTTGCTGGATGATAATCATTCATGAAAAGGTAAGGATAGTTTGCTGTATATGTACTAATCTCCCAACACAAAAAGAGGTTCATATGTAACATATTGCTTTACATAAAATACTAAAGTGTTTTTTCTGAATATCCACTGACCAAAGACACCATTACATATTTAGGCTCATTATTCATTTTTAATCTTCCATCATTTGTGGTCATGCTTGATTGATCTCTGACAGTCCGAGAACCATGTACAAAAGATATAGAGAGCCACACAAGGAAAAAAATTAATATAAGATATGTAAAAGGGAATGTAAAGTGTAGTGATGTTTTACAATTTTCTTTTTTTATTACAAAAATTAATGCAAATGAAAAAAATGAAATAATAAAAGTAAAATATAAAGTACTTCTGACAGCCAACTGACAGAACTCTAGACTCCTTTTCATGTGAAAAGCATTGCGCTGAAGAAATTTGATTACTGAACATATTGGGCCTGATTTATGAAAGCTCTCTTGGCTATCATGTGATCCCATTCCCTAGGTGATCCAGCAAACCTGGAGTGGATTTCCTAAAAAATTTGCTATTTTTTGACAAATGTTTTCAGTCCTGGATTAATTCCATTCCACATTTGCTTGATAACCCATGTTCTCCCATGATAGTCTATCTTCCCTAGTCTTGGAGACCTTTAATAAATCAAGCACAATTAGTCATCAGGCTATTAGTCAGCTAAGTCCCAAAGGAAGGTAACTTTGCTGTGCTTTACCATATTACTCTATTACTAACCCATTGTACCATGGAAAATTTATCATGTATGAAATGTAAAACAAAATTAAAAAAGTAAAAAGCTAGAGAAACGGGAGTGCGTGACTCACCCAATATGCCTACGCAGACACATAAGAAGCCCAAAACCCAATGTAAGCTATGATTCATGCAACTCATTTCATGAGTATTTTTTTTTTCAATCCTGATGATGAAGGTAAAGCATGTGCTGCTGTGGAAGAATAAATTGAGGTCAAGCTAAATTGAGATGAACGTGTTGCCTTGCCCTGCATAGACAAAACAAGCTATACCTTAAGTTTAAAGTGGCCACATAATGCGAAAGCAGATGCCAGTGCAGCCTACAATAGCTATTTGCAAAGAACAGTACAAGTAATCAGATTTCAGTTTATTGTAGCCAAATAGGTACAATCTGTTATGTGATAGGGGTTAGTGTACTACATTATTAAATAAACCTATAGGTGATGCTGAAATGACGCCGTGAGGATAAGGAGAATAGAGTCACCTGGGATCTATAGTTCTTGTTTGGGGACAGCTTCATGAGGAACAAGCCTACTAAAGTCTCAGTACAAGCTCTGGTAACTGAATAGGGAACCAGGTCTTCCTTGCCATTTACAGACACTTTGGTGATAATTTTCCATAATAGCCCATCTGCTTTTATATTTTTTTTTGCAGTGTATAGATCTAGTTGGAATAATAAAGGAAAGCATATTTGGTAGAGTTCTACATTTCTGCTCCCAAAGCTTGCATGTATTTTTCTGTAAAAACAATAATTATCAAGATGCATGTACATGTTTGATTACACTGGGGTATGATAATTTAGTTTTTTATCTTTTAGAAAGGCTTAACGTAAGTGTAATAAATGGCTGATTATTAGTGTTAGTTGGGATTTATGTATTAGTGTTCTTTTTTCATGCCTGTTTGGTGATCCTGCCAATGATCCACAGCAATTTGGTATGTTTTTTAAGGATTTACCATTAATAAAACTACTAACAATATATATATAATTAATAAATGTAATTTTGTAAACAGTAACAATGGTAGGCTTTGTTTTATTTTTGTTTTTTTTATTGCTGCCTTTTCCCTTGCAGAAAGGAACCCACTCTGCAGTAAAAGTATGGGGAAACCTCAAATACTTTGTCCAGAGAACAGGAAGGAAATCTCAATGAGCATCCCAAATCACAAAGGACATAAAGTGTATTTACCTATAAAACACTCCCCATTTGTAAATTGGATCACTGGTTCTTGGAGCACAATGGGTTTTTGTTCTGTACGGATCTCAGTGCACTAATATCATCTATGTATTAATGGAATAGTAATTTTTAAGTTTTTGTGACAACATTATTTTGGTGTTGATTCATGATTAGAGATAAGGTTAATTAAAGATATATACATACATTATATATAATATACTGTATATACAGGAACAGCTCTTTACAGGCGTAGGCTAGCAGTCAATGTGCAATCAATTTTTTAACTGGGAAAATCTCAAGGCTTCATACCTTAAGTTCCTGTATTATGTAGGTTTAACCTGGCTTGACTCGGCTATATTCCCTCATCAGCTAATGTTGAGTTGCTGAAATATAGTGTGGAAGAAAATATCTGTGCAGCACTTTCTGAATGATTACCTAGTGTGTATTTGTTAATACAGAAGCAAGCCTAACAATTGGGCTCATAGAAATCACTGTTGACATCTCGGTCTACTGAATCATTTATTTCTTGCTGTGACTGTGGAATTTGTAGTTTTAGACCCACCTACAACATTTGTTGTATGTTGTGATTATTCTTATATTTTGTGCAAGTAAAAGTTATGATTACCTGAAAGTTATGACTATAGATTGTCCACGTGATATGTCACATTCACCCACTTGGAACTTGAGTGCCTTGTTAATCCTTTCAAATTATAATGTACAATAAAAGCATAACTTTGCAGAAATAAACACTCATTAATCTTTTTCCTGACATTGTAGATACTTTCATAGAAGTTAATGATATGTTTGTCTCATTGAGTCAAAGCTGCGCATGTAATCTTTGACAGAAACTCAGCGGAGTTACTTTTCATTGAAAATATTATCAAAGTATGTTTTCACAATGTTGTCACCAAGTTGACAACTTAATATAAGATGAAGTAATAACTAAAAGTTGTCATATAAGAAATTAGGCAATTTAGATCCCACCCAAGTAGTCTGAAGGTCACCCTAAAAATGGATATATTTAGTTATGACCAGGCGTAACATTCCAAAGCCCACTACCACAAGAAAGGCCAGCTGGACTGTCAAGCAAAATTACTTGTGTGGCACCCAAAATAGACATAAAATATCTAAAGGAATATTTAATGCATGAGTGCAAGAAGCAAAAATCTCTGTGCAACCATTTGGAATCCTTATAGTGCTCTGACTTTAGTAAACTGAATCTGATTTGCTGTGGGTACTGCACTTTGAACTGTACAAGTTATTTCAAGAAATCCTACTGGGACTAGGGGGCAAGTTACAATTCTCACATTCATTCCTGGAACAGTCAGCTGCACTGTTTTTTTTCACTGCAAGATGTCATCAGTGTGAGCATATACCTATACATGACTCAATGTTGTGGCCTCATCCCCTTCTAAAAGTGCATTACTCTCTTCATTCATAGTGTATTGAAACAGAGAGTTCACCATAGGACTACCCCACCTGGAATAGATGGTGGGTGTAAGCCTATGATAAGGAAAGAAAATGTAGTGCTTTGTTAGTGGCCTAGGCACTACGTTGTTAACCCAGAGTAGTAACTTTAACCAGAATTTTTTAATCTTCATTAGTATTACCAGTTAGTGCCACATGCTAACATATTAGGTGTTTGTAAACCACGGCTCTATGGAACTTTACAGTTCCTCCAGAGTTTGCTAGGGGTTCCTTGAGCAATGTGTGCCTCGTAGGCTAGTTACCACTGACGCCAATGATCTTTTTGGCTGTAGGGGTGACAATTTTTCCCATTCACTGCTAAGCTCATGTACTGTGAGTTGTGAATACATTAATTATAGTAGAGGTTTCTAAGACCTAAAGTATATTTCAAGGGTTCCCCCATGTTAGGAAGGTTGAGAAAAAACATGTTTTAACACTCGGCACGGCAATGCTAAAATGTTAGAATAGCCTAAAAAAGAATCCATCTAGGGATGAGCGAAAATGCCTGACGTTCTTGCGAAAATTTCCTCAAACTTGTGATGGGTCTGTGAAAGTTCGGCAAACCGATTTCACGGACCCATCGGACGATCAAGGAAATTATTACAGGATGATGCACTCATTTAAGCTCTAGTGCCTTGGGATCACATACAGGAGGATTCCCACGGCTGCATTCATGAATGCAGCCCGCGGTACTCCTCCTGTCAGTGTGAGAACCACGGCTGTGCTCATCAATGAATGCAGCCGATGGAATCATCACGGGATGGTTCCGACGTCTGCATTCATTCATGATGAGCAAAGCCGCGGTACTCCTGTGTTCTTGGATAGAGAATCTCTATCCAAGAACACATACTACAGGGCTGCAAGAGCAATCAGGGTAGCGGAGCTGTCAGCTCCGCTCCCCTGATTGTTCTTGCAAGTCCAAAAAATTAGATCTTGACGAACGAATTTACAAAGGCCGTTCTCGCTTACATGTTCGGTAAGCGATAATGGCCCGATTTGCCACGAGATTGAATTTTAAAACCTCACTCGCTTGTCCCGAAATCCATCAAGATAGACATATGGAGGCGTCATGGCTGGCATTCTTGCCATACTTCATAGTGAGTCATTGACCTAGAACTATTCAGAAAAACTGCAATATTGGCTCAAACATCCCAAATTTGGTTCTGTTCAACTAAAGCCTATTAGACTAACTTCTGTCAGCCTATTTTCAGTACACGGCAGTCAGCAATCCTATAGACCGGTGGTTGTAGGGTTGCAGGACCACCCCTGACAACCACTAGGGAATCGGAATGCAGACCTCCAACTTGACAATATGCTTGCCTACAGACTGATAACTGCACAATTTCTTGTTTTTTTGTAAAATCAGGATAATGATGACAGCAACAAAGCAAAAGCCTTTTAAACCTGTCAGCAACTCAGCTCTCGTATTCCTTTTGTGAAAGATTATTTTTGGTAAATTAGTAATCAGGTTACTTTAGTCACTTCAGTTGCTATGGAGTAGATTTCTTAGCATATAACTGCTGTTTTTGTTCTACTCATAAAATCCCTTATTATGGAGAAGAAAAAGACATAGATCATACATTCTAATTATATGTCAGTTTTTTGTTTGTTTGTCACAGGTTACTACATTTTGCCTATTTTATTTGTTCTTTGCACTGACTTCCATAGAGCAATCAGTGAAGCTCATGGAATATTTCAACAAAAATCATCCATTTATAGAACCTATGTACTGTTCCCATTAGAGCTGAGCAACACTTGTTATTTTTTCCCCTCTAGTATGAAAAAAATAATCATAACATAATAACGAGTAAAAAAACTAGTAATTTCAGAAATTATGTTTTCTCTGCTGCCTGACAATGTTTACCATGATAGACTAGATTACACTTGTAACAGCTGATTTTGTGATTGTATTGATTACCCCTTGTTTATCTCAATTGTACAAACTCAACAGCAGAGGTAAAGGTTTTTAGAAATCCAAATTAGATTCAAAATTATTTTTCTACTTTATTTTTCTGTCTTTTTGACCATAAGATTAGGAGGCCAATTTTTCAAAGCCACATGCATATACATTAGATACAAATATATATATATAAGTGTGAAGCTGCGATAAAAGTTAAGCAACTGGCAAAAGTTCTAAAAGTGGCAATACCAATGCAAGTAAGCACCAATATCCCTGCATTATCATCGGGATTGAGCCATTTAATGGTTTCCTGGTTTCCTTTATCACTGCAGATTACTGCTGCACTTTTGTTTATTTGGGTTTTTGAAAATAATGGGATAAAAGTCCAAAGAATTGCAGTGATAACACCACAAATTAAAGCAATAAATTACCACTGTATTTTTAATGTTTGCTTTTCCTTTTAATCAGACCCTTAGGTAGAATAAGCAACATTACTATTAGAATAGTCAATTACCTATTTTATTGCCGGAGATAAAGTATCCAATGTGAAATCAGTATAAATGATTAAAGGACTGGTAAAAGGCTGTATTTCAGAAATTGTACAGAATGTGCTCTGTGTTCTATCTTTAAAGAAAATCAAAACCCTCTCACTGTCCTTTGCACCAAACATTAAGTAGAGAAAGTGGTGGCAATGTATGCTGCTTGCTTATAAAGAGAAGACAGACAGATCACACCACTGCTCTGGAAATGTAGAATATTATCCACTGCTCTCACTCTACTCTGAAAATACCAGCAAACAGACTAAACTAAGTTAATTTTTTTTTTTCAAAAGCAAAAAAAAGAAAAGAAATACAAGATGCTGTCTGCTGTGCCAACTAGGACTGTATATTCACTACTCATATAACTGTATGAAATTCCAATTATATACAGAGTGCACACAATATAAAATAATATCAATAACTTCTCAATCTGTTGAATATAGTTTATATATGAATTAAAACAGTGGTAAAGTCCTTCACGAATTCTTGGACCATAACACAATAAAATATCTATTGTTCATAATTTAGAAGTTTTGAGGAATTATTTATGTATTGTTTGTTTTTTCGTGCATCATGTTTGCGCAGGATTTTTTATCTACTTCTATCCAATATGTTCTGGTGAAGAACTGTCCATGGTGGCCTTCGCAGGGCCTGATAATTGAAAGCTAGGCAACCTAATAAAGTAGTGGTTGGGACAACTGATTAGGGTATATACTAATTACTCAAGGATGCTAAACCACTAATAGATGTAGACAATGTTTGCTGTCTTGTTGACATATTGATTTTTTTTTTTTTTTAAAAAAGGATGGGCAGATCTTTCACCTCCTGTCATTTTACTACGTCTTTTACAAGCCTATTAAACACAATGTTAAAGAAACTTGCTCTTTGCCAGTGTTTTTGCTTATATCCCCATACCCAACATATACCTCTTTTTTTACTCTCCAACCATTCCAAGCAAATGTTAGTACAGTGTTGAGTCACATGTTCCTCTATTCTCAGATATATTAGGTATTTTTTTCTCTGGTGGATAAACACTAGTGGAAGAGCAAAATAAAGATGAAATGCTTGATTATTTTACCTTCAAGTCTTATTGTCAATATCCATATTTGTCAATATATTGGATTTGCGTCCTGGTTGAGTGGATGTGGCGTCGACCAAAACACACCAATATTTTTTTGCTAGATAAGTGAGGAGTATCAGACTGGTAGGGGTGTGGAGGATGAGGGATTTAGCTTAATACAAATATTCATACTTGTATTTTTTTAATTTCATGATTTATTATCAGGGGTATTGGTATGGGCATTGATTTTGTAAGTCTTGTAATAAGTGCAACCTAAGCTGCCAGACTAGTGACTGGCAGCATCAGAGGCCATAGGACTTTGCCACATTTCCATGTAATGGTTAGTCAGAGTTTGAACCTAGTGGCCCAGACAGAAGAACATATCCCCCTTTGAGTTAAAGGGGAAGGCTCAAAGGACAACATATCAGCCTTGGGCTCAGGGTTCCAGAGAAAGCCTCTATATATGTGGTATAGTGTATTTCTGTTGTGTGTGTTAGTGTAAATTGAGTGCATATTGAGGGGTTGAGTGAACTGTATTTGGGTTGGGGGGGTAACCCAGTGGTGGGGAGCTGGTAATGAACATTCCTCCAACATTCCACATTCCTCAACATTCCTCATTCCTCCATTTTTCATGACCCCATATATAGTATAGAGAAATAAATATATTTGTAACATGGACATACCATGATCATGTAATAAGCCTACTCTTGTAATCTAAGCCTGCAATTCTCAAGATAATTTTCTGCAAGAAGCCATAGTGACATTCCTGCTGTCAGATTACATTGCAATAAATGTTCATTCAGGGCAATAAGCACTTTAAATATTAGTACATTTTATCTTTTGTTTGCTTTATAGTATTTGTTTATTTGGTGCTTCCATTTAATAATACACATAAAGATAATGTGTAAAACCACCTAGCATAAACACAGAGCCCATTAAATATGGTCAAGGGGAAAGTGTGTCACACATCTTAAATAATGATAGATAATGAATAGATAAATATTCTATTTAATTATGCAGTAACACCTAAAGTAAATGGCTGTTATTGTTAAAAAATGACAAGTGACAATACCAAAGGAACGCAAGTCTATTCCCCAAGGTCATTATCTTACCATTAGCAGCCTGATGTGGCATACAATTTACTAATGATAAAAAGAGATTAAATAATATTTTCTTGCTTTGATTTCTTTTTATGGATATATAAAATTGATGATTGCAGAGAAGAAAAAGAACACTGCTATATAATTTGCATTTTCCACCACGGTATGTCAAAAAAACTTTGGTTATGACAGTAACGGGTTTAGTTTCATTCTGTAAATCTCTGTTTTTAAATCCTCCCATCAATGAACATTAGCTTCTTACTGATCTCCTTATCAATCCAACTAATCTGACGCAGCCTTCGCATGCCAAATGGTTTTGAAGGGTATCTGAATTAGGATAATAAAAAAGTAAAATATTTTTTTCATAGCTTGGCATTTTTCTTCAGTTATATCACCCAAGATCAAAATAAAAGAGTGAATATGACTGTTTTATTCTCCATAACAAGGCAACGAAAAGACCAATGCTTTGCAGTAAGTGATTTATCCTTTCAGCAGTTTAAAGATAGCAGAGTAAGGGGTTTATTCTGGTTGGTTTTCATGGGTTACTTTATTTTGCACACTGATTTTCACATGGCTTCAATTGTACGTTTGAGTAAAGAGGCTGAAGACATTAGGAACACACATTGGGCTCATTATGACCAGGACACATGCTTTAAAGCAACACATAACAATGTACAGCACATGTCAGGGTATGCTGGGTTGCTATTTATTGCTAATGGCACAGAACAATAAAAGGTAAAGTGCTTTAAAAATGCAAAATGCACTACATTTGTGTGTGATGCACTGCTTTAGGCACCTCATTTAAATTAATGGGCTTATGAACACAATTTGGTAATGTGTATCCATTTTGCAAAGCTAGGGTGGGACCAAGCCTGAACTGAAATCAAACATAATAGTTATACATATAACTGTCTCATGACTATAGGAAGACAAGGTCCTAAAAGCCAGTTTCATATTTTGTTGGCTAGCCCACATTCCTTTGCCTTGTAGGTTGACTGGTATTTTAGAATTCAATGCAATAATTTTATAAAACTTGGACAGAGGACTGAAGGAAAGTTACGTTTGTGTTGCTGGAGAGGATGTGCAGGGAAATTAAAGCAAACCAGTTGTGTTGAAAATAGCTTTTCATTGCAAAAACTCTACCTACATGGCTGTCAAGCTGATCCATTGGCTTTAATAAAGTCTGAACTATACACCTGAAACAGAGTAGATTGAATTTATTTGACTTTGTTTTCACTGGTGAAATGTTATTTCCAGGTCAAATGCATGCTAGCACAAGAGAGTTTAGCATTGGTAACCTATATATTATAAATACTACAAGGATAGTTTTTATATTTTAGTATTAAATCTCTATTCACATGATTTGGTATTAAGAATACATAGAGCTTCATTCTGTTTTCCATTGCTATGTAACCTCATTGTTGCTTGAGTAGACCAACCCCAGTGCCATACAGCAGTGCATGGAGCAATAGGTGCTCAATAGTCATACACTTATATTTGTAATCATTGACCGTCTTAAAGTAAAGGACATTCCCGACAGCTGTAATAAACCAACAAATAACAATCGCAAGCTGGAATTAGAACTGGTGCATTTATTAAAGTGGTCAAAAGAACAGCAGGGAATGTGTAAGTGAAAGCCCTTCATATTAACCAATTCGATTTTAATTTACTAGAATAAGTTCAGTTAAGATATGATTTATTTGCAGTTGCTGTGGCTTGTACTTTGTGCATCCTCAGTGCTCTTTTAACTAATTTTATTGAATAAGGCTGATTTAGGTCCATTTACTTGTGTGTGTATGTTAAATTACATCAAATTAGTGTAAACCACAACACTTTTACAGAAGAGGGGTTTTTAGAATTTGTTTATGCATGAAGGGCAGGAAGAGAAATAAAAGGTCAAATGTGCTACAGTGAGCATGGAGCATTTTTTAATCAGCATTTTTTCCCCATAAGCTAAGACTTTGCCATGGTCTGCCTAATTTAAGGCTGTTGTTAAAATCAACCAATATTGTGACCCCCTAACTTCATTACTAACCATCCAGGGTCCAATGGTGGAATGGGCTTACCGAAGGTGCTACCCTAAACACCTGAAGATACTCACTGGCACCCTTTCCCCCTCTGTTCAACTTGATACCCTTTAGCCAAGTGATCTACATACTGATGAGATTTAGCAGCATTTACCATTCGAACTCAGCAACCAATGAGCAATATATCTGTTCCTGGTATCACACACTTGGGTGGAACTGGCACTGCCCAGTAAGTAACCAGATACAAATTTCAATCAATGAGCTCCCTGTTGGAGAAATGGTTGGCTGAATTTTCTCAGGTATATTCAAAAATTAGAATTGTACATAGAATAGTACTTCCTGTGTAATTTCTTCTACAGGAGCCTGGAGAATTACAGGAGAATAAAACCTACATAGCTTTGGACATAATCTGCAAGTTTGTTTGGCACACTTACAAATTATAGCACACACGTACCTTTCTCTAAGCACCCTGCAGCTATGACCAGTCCGGGATCCTGTCACCATTGCACCCTCCAAAACCACAATTTTAATGTTCAGTCTTATGGGTCCTTGGTACTCTTTGGCCATTGGGTGATCATTGATAATGTAACAGTGTTACATTATACCAAAGGGGACGACATATGATTTAAAAGGATCCATGGAAACTGCAAGCTAAAGTCCAAATTCAACCTTGTACAGGCCTAACGTCAAACACTTTACATTGGAATATGAAAAACCTGTAAACAGTATACAGATTACCCCAAACAATTTGCATTATATATACATTTTATATTGTATGGTAGGGAAGCCACTTTACGTTTTACTGGTATTTATGATGAGGTGTTTTTGTTTGAGTTATTTGGATAACGTTGCAATTTTTATCTATGACATTCCATTGTAGGTATAGCGCTTGCAAATTAGAGTGTTTGAACATTTATAATTGGTCACAACACAGTCTTCCTGAGTCTGTCAAGGCATTACTGAACAAAATATGAAATATATCATGTTTTCTTAATGCGTTAGTGCTTCCTTACTTCTCCCAAAATGTAAAGAGAATAACGCATGTGGGATACGCTTTAAAGCTGAAGTCAAGGCAGATACAAATGCAACTTTAAAACCAATAATAAATCTTCACATTTATTTTTTAATTGGAGTGTAATACCTGATTTTGACAATTGATCAATCGACTTCTTGCTACAGAAAAGCACAGAGAAGGGGAGGAAGAAACAATAAAATAAGGAAAGCAGTTGTGCTAAAGTACAAGGAGCATGATGACAGAAGGAGAAAACAGAGAGATTCAATCGTTTATTGTGCAGCTTGCATTTATATTATACAGTCTCAGGCAGGGGAGGTGTATTTTAGTGGTAATAAATTTAGATAAATTCTGGTCCCCTGGTCCTTTAGAAAGTATATGCTCTGTGGTAGATCTGTGTAAATCTGAGGACTGAGTGGCGAGAAATACAAATTATTAGATAGGAAAAACATCTCTCAAGTATGTATTTCATCTGTGTTTTCAGCCGTTAACCTTGAGTTCAGCTTTAAATGTGATTCAGGACATCTTAAAACACTGGAGATTTTTTTTTTTTTTTTTTTATAGCATGAAGGGTTAACAAGCAACACTGTATAACAAGCCTCAAAAAATCCAATTACATTTTTACCCACAACAATGAGAAATAGCCTTATAGGCTGTCAGAGCAGATATAATTATAAATGATCCCAGGGAACATTTGCTATGCAATAACTGAAAATGACAATGGAAATGCCACCCTGTGCTCTGGAATACGGCTGGAAACTGCATACCATTATTAATACAATCCACATATGGAAGACTTGGGAAATGCATTCTTCTATCATTCATTATAGCACTCGACCAATTGTTTTATCTTTCCTTGGTGAGCTCAAGGATACTCTTACTGCAGAAGGAACAAAGTGGTTTAGAAGGCACATAAAAAAGAAAAAAAAACTCAACTATGTAAGGTTGGAAAGAACTGTATTAAAGCATGCTTCCCATTGAAGGCAATAAATACAGTACTGCAGCTACAGTCCTATTCTGACGTCTGAAGGATGGGGAACAAGAGGCAAACACCATACATTTATAGCCCACAAGCAACACATTGCAGGTATTTGCAGTTTGACAGCGTTAAGTAGAAATATAAGGCTTCAGCTCAACGATCTATAAATAAAAAAAAATACATAGATGGCGACAATGTATGCTGCATACTGTGTACATAATCTGTAATAGAGAATCCAGAGTATGGCACATGTTCTGATTTGCATTTCATACAATATTCCCCAGACTGTAAGGGCTGCTACTGTTTACATCACCAAACAAGGTCTAATCCTGGCCATTTTATTGGTAGTCCAAGTAAGCCTTGTTCTACAGTAAGGTCTGCTCCATCTGCAGCATGCCAGTGCACTCATTTGAATGATAACCAGTGGCAAGACCTAGCAGTGAAAGCCTAACCTTCAGAAACACACCGCTCTCATTTCTGAAAGCAACTACCACACTCTGAAATGTGCCTTGAACACAGGTTAGCAGTGCCATGATCCTTTTATGTTTCCTACATTAACTTCACAATTCTACATTTCACATGCTGAATTCAATCATCTTCCACATACTTCTGTACAGCATTTACTCTGCCGAACTTAGTCCTTGGTTTTTCCTGTCCTATTTTAGACATACCATTAATCATGCTTGGGTAAAGATAGTATCTTTCATTATCACAGGTAACATGGAATATCAGACACAGGGCTCTTACAAGACATCTATCTTCCAAACTTGGACATAATCCTTTAAGGGATTCTAAACAACACCTGACATCTGTTCTTCCTCCATGTGCCATCTACCTCTTTAATGGAAGAGTAGCCTATGCTATGTGCAGCTGGTAATATCCAAGAAATTCCTAATATCATCATGCATTGCAATAAAGAAAATATAAGCATCGCTCAAATAACCACAAGAAGGAGCTTATAAAGAGCAGGAAAGGTGGTGATTCAGGTTACATTAAAAGTACATGTCTTGTTATTACCATTCACAGCTTGCAGCCATTTTAAAGCTATACAGGATCAAATTGCATCATGTCAACATGAAATATGCTATTTAAACTTTACATCCAAAAAAAACTTCAACCTGTTTAAAGTCCATAAGAATAAATAATTTTTTTTCCATTGATGTTTAATGATTATGGTTTACTTTGACTTGGTCTTTAACCTGTACTTCCTAAAATTCCATCAAAGTTGTCTGACTTTGAATGGTCAGACATGACCATGTGTCCTGGCCAGAAACACACAAGTAAACTTGTTGTATTCTGGTTCTATGCAGTCTTTCCCATTCAAGACCATTTTTCAGTAGCTCCCTTGGCCAACTTTATTGTTTGCAAACATTCTATGAAAACCCTGGCCTCAGTATTGACCTTGACCAAGTCTGTAGGCTGATCCAGTCAATGGGACCTTTGTTAACTGTTACACTTGCTATATTCTGGAGCTTACAAAATGTGCATAAGGTGGTGCACAAATCTACAAGCTTTTACTAGCTATCCTATGACCCATTGAAAATAGATACTGCAAGAAAAAGGGTACTAAATGTATGGCAGAAAATTAAGAATTGCAGCAAAATCTCATCTAGAAACCATTTTCTTCTTCCTTCCTCCCACTTACCCTGTCAATTGATCTGTAGTCCTTTGGCAATTAAACTTAAAAGAAGTCATTTTTGTACTCTATTATTAGGTGCAATCACTATTACTGTCTTCTCTCTAAGAAAAGAGAGACCCTTGTCATTTAACACCCTTTTTTGAATTGCAAAACATGATGCAACAAGGAGGAGAGTTGTTAGAGGGGATCCTTGTCCACACAGAACTTTACCCGTGAAGTGCAGCCCAATCCTGGCCACTCTATATATATTATACAATTTGATATCAATGTACTATTATTTTCCAGTAGTCTAAACTTTTTTAACCAGGACCAGGACCAGGACATACTCTGGTATTGTGGACTGTAGCCTAGTTTAACACTGCCATCATTATCTGCATAGAGTATTATGCTTTTGATGGGATCTATGTGAGCCAATAGACAGCACTGCTGTAGTCGTTCTGATGGACCAAAGACTGAGCCTGGAACTGATTATGCCAGCCAGTCTTTGTGCTGCTCTTTTTCCTCTAACAGCTTGCAGCTATATAATCCTCCTGCAGAATCTGCAGAAATAATTGCATAGCAATCCATACCAATACACTTAATGCCATTTAACCTCCTGCTGAATAGGAAAAAAATGGCACACACGAAGTGCTGGAATAGGTATATAGGAATCCATGCAGGTTGCTGCAGCTTCTGTGATCAATGCACCAGTACTAATGATCACAGTTAAATATATATACCCAAATACATCTATTCTACTATAAAGCCATGGTAGACACTTTACCAATCTACAGCTGATCTGCTTTAGAAAGACACCTTCTATTAACCCTTGCTTTCCAAATATATTGCATTAAACCTTGATACACACAGGCATGCTGTATAATCCAAAGGCAATATGATGTATGATAGTAAAAGGCAATGTGCCCTGATCACAGAAGACATTATCAAATGTTATCTGCAGTTGTCCATTTGCTCTTGTATATTTAAGACTGCAGCAATGAGGGAGTCCCCTTTCCATCACAAGCACCCAAGTTTCAATAGTTAGCCCACTGCATGCTTTTTTATCTAGAGACAGAAAAGAATCTTACCCAAAACGTTCTTCCAAAATATTGGGATGTTGGGATCAGTCAGCAAGGTGATAGTTGGTCATCACAATGCTTACTCAGCAGATCCAACCTTTTATTCCTTAGAAATGTGGCTTAGAAATATGTGGATTTCTGCTGCTGCTAGCAATCAGTAAAAGGATCCCCATTCACGAGTGCCAAGTTCACCACCATATAGGATAATTCCATCTAGACAGAGGATGTAAGACCTGCAGCCTTCCAGCTCTCAAAGTACCCAGTTTCATGTAGAAGATCCAATCCAGGTGTGAATCAAAAGCGTCAAAAAAGAACTGCTAAAATAAAAAAGACAGAAAGAGGAAAGAGCAACAGAAGTCTGTTATCAACAGGGAGAGAGAGGGAGAAAATCCTTACTGCATCTGCAGCTTTTCAGAGCAAAGCCCCACTATACATATAAGATCTTTCCATATTCAAGACGCAGCCAGAGGAAAAAAAAAAGAAGAAGCAGTGTATGTATATTTCACAAGTATCCTGCAATAACAGATCCAATGGGGTTTTCCTTTAGCTGTACTGCTATGTGAAAGAACTCCTGCTGTTTGAATGGATGTCTCCTGGGTCCTAGCACTCCCAAATGAAGATGAAGAACAAGGTGGTAGAACAGAGAAGGAAAGGATTCAGATCAGTTGTTAGCTCCAGGATGATGCTAATCTCCAATATAGAGGACAAGCACACAAGGAAACTTGATTAACAGCCAGCATCCAGAAAACAAGGGACCAGAGAGGAAGGCAAAGAGGGAGGTAATAGAGAGACAGAGATAGACAGAAAAAAAGGGAGAAACTGCAATACATAAATGAATCCAGTGTTTCAATAAGATCTCCTCATTTGATTGAATGCACTCTCGCAGCCTGCTGCAACTGCAAGTCATAAAAAAGATACTGTTACTGCCACCCAATGGATATTTCAGTCCTAGCCAATCCTCCCTCCAGTTTACAAGGCAGAATTAAAACAGGAAAGCCTTAGATGGAATGAAGAAAAGTCTCATAGATTAGCTGCTTGCTCTTAACAATTGCATAAAGCATCTGTAAATTCTTCTCCTTCTTCTACACCTTCTTCTTCTTCTTCCTCTTCCTCTTCTTCTTCTTCTTCTTCTTTTTTTCTACTTCTTCTTCCTCTTCTTCTTCTTCTTCTTCTTCTTCTTCTTCTTCTTATTATTATATATCTAGTTATATTTATTTGTTTTCAAAATACTTTTAAATCTGCAGGATTTTATTTTTAAAACAGTGCTTGCCATAAAGGGGTTTGGTAAAATATTTCTTCTTTAACCCTCCTAGCATTCTAATTTTCTCAGTATTTCCATGCAAAAAGCGTTACTTTTTTTGCATGGAAATTTATTTTACATAGTAGGCTATAATTCTTTTGTCCGAAATATGTCCTATATTTATTACATTTAATAATAAACTTTAAATAAAAAAACACAACAAGCTGTTAAAAAAATAATGAAATGTAATATACATATTACATATGTATATACATATATATATAGATTATACAAAGATTTATTTGTCTTGGACTCAATACAGCTATTTTGTATTGAATCCAATTTAAAATTATTTGAATTTCTCCCGCCGCTCCTGCCCGCATCGACGCATGCACCAACGTCACCGGGAACCCCCGCAGAACATCTCTGCAGTCGCCGGGAGAAGATCAAAAAGGGAGGAGCCTGCCGGAGGTCCTTCGGGGACCAGCAGGATGCCGAGGGACGCCAATGGAACAAAGTAAATTGGGTTTTTTAAGTGACCCCGAGTGTGATTTGAAATTACTGCTTTTAGCATGTAAAATTCACCCCGAGTCACACTCCGGATTACCGATATGGGGGTTAAGGATAGGTTTACACTGGTAGTGAGGTTGTGGTGTATTTACCGGGAAGCCAGTATAATACTTGGTAGCATCTCCCTGTGCCTACTCCGTGAAGAATGTTTGGGGGGGGGGGCAGTGTGTGGTACTAGTACCACTCACTATCGCCAGCTGTCCTAAATGTGCATATGCTGGTAGTTTCAGAACCAGTGCTGTGGAGCATATGACCGACCAGCTGGCAAGGTGCCACCCATGAGGAGTCATGTGGGATCCCTCGATCTCAAAGCAGGTCTAAACCTACCAATAGGGTGACATTGCTCTGTCCCTGTCTCCCTGTTATGCTCATGTGTTCCCATTCTTTCATAGGGGCTGGCAATGTTGACAAAAATCATAGTAGGCATGGTCTACTTTTGTCATCATTAGTAAACCTGCCCTGAAAAATGCCACCCAACCTTTGCTAGAGTCCATGCTATATACTTCCTAACTGCCTCTAATTTGGAGGAACTGTCCCTCTTTCAGATCCAAGTTTCTCGTCTGTCTATTAGATGTGTAATTATGTATTCAAAAGTGTTATTGTGCACCAAACCTTTTATTCTGTTTCTAAATTATTCTATATGTTATTTTGTTATGTTATGTTATATTTAAAAGCTGATAAAAAGGAAATGTAGCTGTGAATAAAGCACTCGTAGTTACTCATATTTTGCGTATTTGTGTTCTGCACAACAGGGCATATCAGTGTGTCCTTTGTCTCCTTTACCAGCTTCCCAGTGCCCAAAAGTTGAGAGGTATGCATGTTCATATAGGTTCCTATAGGTATATATTTATAAATTTGCAGTCATTGAACTAGTCCCTGATATAAAAGTTCTGCTGCAAGCACTTCCTGTTATAGTGTGACAACACTCTGTGCCTGTATGCTTTTGTGTTGCCATTCACTCTCATTGGCTTCCAATGGAGACAAGACATAATACACAAGCATGGTCCTTCTTCAAACCCATTCTAGAAAATGCCACCAAGCCATTCCTGGTGTTGACTGAAAGTAACCTCAAAAATGGCTGCAGAAGATTTGCAGCATTGACATACAAAAAAGGATAAAAAAAGCTGAAAAATATTACCAGAAAAAAATGACATTTAGTCAGGTTTTACATCCACCCCTACGCTGCTGCAGTTTTTTTCAGTCAATATAAACAGTTCTCATCCAAAGTGTATTACAAACACCTATTCAGGAGCAGCTTGTGTATTACGGGAGCTATATTGACATCATTTTTCTGTAGACATGATCTTACTTGATACATCAAATTTAAAGTGTACGGTTGCTATGGGATCTCTTCTTTGTTCCAACTGTCAGTGAACTGTGTGGGAACATTTTATCTTCACTCCTCTCGGTTCCCTTGTTAAATATTCGGAATCTGCTGCATATCAAACTAATTGTGTCAGGGATCGGTATGGCTTTGCTTATTATCACCAATAAAGACTGATGATGACAGCTGTAAGATGCAGCATATTAGAATTTATAATAAGCATTGCAAAACAAATTAGTTTGTTAATATTAATGTTATTGTGTGAAAAAAAAACATGTTTAGTTGACATACTTTTTTATGGCTTTATATGGCGTTTGGATGGGTGGAATGTATAAATAAAAGCACCAGTCAAACCAGGAATAAAATTTTATTTAGAGGAAAAGTCTTGTCAACATTGAAATTTTTTATGTATGTATACCACAAGAGCGATTCCTGTTGTATTTAATGACTTTTCTCTGGTGTATACAAGCTTTGGGCTGCTCTTCTTGAGTAGTTTAGTCCCTAGCACTTAGTGTCTAAAGGGGAAGTCAAGGTGGGTAGTCATTTTTGATGGACCCCCCTGGATGTGCAGAGATTGTGCACCCCCAGCCACCCTTCCTAGCATCCCAAATACAATATATCAGTGTTTCTCAACCAAAGGTTACTTCAGAGGTTGCTAGGGGTTCTTTAAACAATGAGCAATTTGTACCTCTCAGATCAGTTCAACTTACACTTATGATCTTTTTCGCTATCTATAAGGGTGACATTCTTGCCAATGGCCAGCAATGTACTAGTCATTCTTCCCACTGACCACCACGCTAATATACTGTGAGTTGTGTATATAGTATACATAGCAGGGGTTCCATAAGACCAGAAAGGTATTTCAAGGATTGATAATGCATTGATAATCCATTCCTTAACAAGGTGGCAGCAACCTTTTACAATGTCCACATCCCAGTTGGTAGTGCTGCCTACATGCACACTAATATCCCATAAACTTGAAGGGTACAAACCTCTATACTACAGGACCAAGGTGGTATAATATTATCATTATTAGACAGTATTTATATAGCCCCAACATATTAGGCAGCACTGTATATTCAACCTATGCAGGTGTAGACAGCCTGGTGCTAGATATTTACTGGTCAGGATGTGGAAATTTTTTGGAAGTCATTATTGGAGATATGTAAGCCCTTGTGTGACAAATAGCTGACTTTACTGTATTTATGAGGATGTTTACTGAACTGGTTCTTTAAACCCTCCATTATTTAAGAATAAACTATCAGTTTTGACTAATTGACCTTTTCCTTCATTTTTATTCAAGTGAAAATGTAGGGTGGAGGATGCTTACAGCAATTAATGATGGCAAACTCTTCATTTTCTTCCTCCAGCGATGACATTTCACAACCAACAGTGCCATCTGAACAGAAACTTCTGCCACTGCTGACATTTTTCTGTTTCAGCCACAGGGAGGCCGGTGATGATGTAACATCCATACATTTGCAAAGGAGTTGTGCCAACTTAGCTGCACTGTTTGCATTTGATGAACATCTGGAGTATAAACTGTACTACATGTGCCACATGGCCTGTAAATGTCTCTCCTGTACATGTGCTGCTTGCTGCGTCTCCAGAAAGTGTAAGGCAAAACATACCCTGACAGTTTTTTTTTTACCATTATCTGCCTCTTACAAAGAAAAAAATAGGTTTCTGAAATGCATAAGCCGTTGCTGCCATTCTTGTTATGGCAATGCTGGGATGTAAACAATTTTATTATTTTTGTACTATGTGTACATTTCAATCATGTAAAATAATGTGCACATTCTCCATAATACTACACTGCTCTCAGTCTCTTTTTTGCACAGTATTCTCCATCCCAGCAACTAAATGAATGATGCTCAGCATAATCCTATCTTTCCATACCGCCTTGTATCAGTATTACCACCCTGACTATTCCCACTGTGTATTTCTACTTTTAGGTCACAATGTTCAGATGTGTACTCTTCTTGTTATCGACCTGCAGCCAAATACTGGAACAAGCACAGACAGCAGTTATGTGAGCACTGTTGTGCACCAAATACTATGGTAATTAGACTTTATTTATTTAAATTAGACAAATGGAGGTGTGAATAGAGAGTAGAGGGAAGCTGGAGTTCTGCTTTTAAAATAATTATTTTTTCCTATTTATACAATATTTATATTTTTATTATTTCTTTTTCTTAATGTACATTCATAGCAAGCAGTTGAAGAAAAGCAGCAGGGTTGGGATAAAGTATAAAGTTGTTATGGCCGGGGTATTTAACAAGTTGCAGCAAAATTTACAAACATTTTTTAGACAAAATTAATAAGGAATGACCAAAGTAAAAAACACTGCCAGTATCTAATTTGTCACAATTAGAGGTATGCATTGAAACAGAATTAACACTTATTTATTCGAATTAATCCTTAATGATTTCTGTTCCAAAGTGAACTAAGGGGGTGCACAAGGACAGAGACTAATGCCAGAAGAAAAGGCATTGGGCTGCATGCTCTCTGTGTGAGCAGCAGGATCCATACAGCAGTAGACTTATTATTTCCCCAACATTCCACATCATTTACTACATCTTTTCTTCATGTGTTGCTGGTTGCACAGTACTGTACTGGTCTCAGCAGTACTGAGAAGACAGTGGAGAACATGTCAGTGGAGAAAATGTCAGATAGCTACACGGACACTGCTGCTTTCACAAGTCCTTCCATGCAGCCTGCTGCTTATTCCTTAGATCTTTTGTCTGGCACTGGGAAAAATTGAAGTATAATAATTGTACATGTAAACATTTTTCTTCTATTAGTTCAGTTCGATTGCAAAGTTGTCTCATTAGATGATTCACAACTAGATCACAAATTTGGCAAGTGTATGCTCACCACTAGGTTTGCTGATCTTGAATGCTATGGTAGCTCCCAAATCAAATAGATACATAGAAAGTAGCTGGGTTCGTGGTTTGATTTAGGGAAGAACATTGTAAAGGATGGTTATATCTAAATGTGTAGATACATGTACATCAACAAGTATGTAGATTTTGGATATATCCAAAATAGTATGAGACATAAACATCAGTTAAATACACACTGCAGGCAGGCATAATAAGAACACAATTTATTTATTTATTGTTGATAGACATTCACCCGCGGCCTGGGCTATTTCCGATGCCATTTTTGCTGAATAAGCATAAATGGCAGCGGTACACAGTACAATTAATCGTTAGAACACGCTTTATGGACCCTTTATTATACTTTATATCCCTTTACATTTACTCCAAGCATTGCTCAAGGCTGCTGAAGACCTCCATATTGTCTGCACTAAATCCAGGAAAGCATCAATGACAGCGGCTCTCTGTAATACTAGCAAAGCATGGTGCACATGGGCAAGGCAATATACAGTACGGTAGTAATGCAGAAATTCCTTATCACATTGTCAAGCTAGTCAGAACAAAAAACTGAAAATATTTAAGTTGTTTCGACATTTAAAGTTAAAAATTTTAATAAAATCACTAGGTTAATATATATAAAGATTACAGTTTTAAGACACAGTTAATAACAACAATGTATCCTTTGAAGCTAAACTTCGGGCAGATATAAAGGACACACATTAATGCAGCACTGCATTCATTAGCATATACTTAGCCCTTTCACTGTTGGGGGCTATTTTTTTATCTTTTGTTGTATGCACGTGCTAACATTTACATTTTGTACTTGAAAACACACTTGAAATCCCCCAACAAATATATTGTCTAAAAATAGAGGACCTGTACAACGTCTCAAACCCATACAATGTCAATTTGATTTTTTACTAAATTTAATGAACAAAAACTCTTTTAATAAAACAAATTTAATAAAACATCCAGTCAAGTAAACAAATACCAATAATGCTAAATATATATGGGGTATATATTGCTGTGTTAGAAATAATATTTGGGTGTCCCAATTCTCAATTTTATTAGATGCATTTAAAAATATGTCAAGACATAAAAGTATGTATGTATAAAAGAAAAGGCAGATAAGAATGCTACCCAAAATTGTTCATAGGTGATGTTTTAAAAGTTTTGGTAGCTTATCAGGTAATTATCAGAATTAATCATAAATATTGGCCCTAATAATAATGTAATTATTTCTCTCACTACCGTGTGTATGAAGATACCAAAAATGTGTTGTTTTATTGGTAAGTGGTATTGTCTCAATTGTTGCCCTGGGTGGGTGTTAGCTTTTGTGTATGTACAGTGGCAAGAGGGCCAAAAATCTATTTCTATTCTATTTTATAAATGTTTCCATTTTTTCATGTTACCTTGCCACTTTCACAAAGGAGGCTAACAAGAAGAAGCAGTACAAGAATCCAATCCAGACTCAGTAAAGAATCCATCGCGGCATCTGCGCGGCGTGCTTCAATATGTTAAGTTTGGTTACTGAAGTTTCAGATTTCTTTAAGGATGTGATCAGTCATTTAATCGGACCTCTGCTCTAAGCCATACTATAGGAGAGCTTTAAACTTATCAAGAGACAAGTTGTATGAATCAGACTAAGGAGAATTGTTGTGAGATGGGAATTAGGGAGCTTCATGTCTGCTTTTTGAGAGATAGCTATGAAACGAAAGTCTGCAGGCATCATATTTGCAGATTTGTAGCATAGAACCAAGTGAATAATTGTTTTGCCAAATTGTTTAAACCTGGCTTTGTTCCAGTGAGTACTAATGCAGTTGATCTGCTGGGCTGGTATTTGTGTTCATTAAGACTATAGAATGAATTTAGGCTGTTCACCTTCCAAGGTTAAACGTTTTCTTAAAAGGGATATTTCACTTGTCAGTGAATGTTGATTTGCTCACTTTTAAAAATACACAATTACAAACAAATCAACAGTTTTTTTTGTCTTATGTGTGATTGGATAGTTTATGTCCGCTTTATTTTTACCAGCCTAAGAAAAATATGGCTTGTATGGTTATAATTGAGTTTGCTTTGTGAACAGTCTATATTTCTTTTGTAAATCAAGGCCTATGCCTTTTAAAGTGTAATAAGCCAAAATATATGACTTAAAATACAGATGGCACTTTAAAATATCAGGTTTTAGATGTTACTGGACTGAGACTTACAGGTATACAAATGATATTGTGTAGGTATGAAGAACCTTTTTAGGATATTTTCTGACCCTGCAAAGCCTGCACGGTTTTAGATTGTTTTTTTGTTCAAGGTTACATTTTGCAACACATTTGACTCCTGACATTTGCTGCACAACCTGTGATTTCTCTCAGTCTCCACAAATTATTGTGATCTTTAGGAAAAAAAATGTGCATCTTTTTTTTGGTTGTAAACATGTCCCTGGTATTTAGGCAGCTTTGAACATCATGACTTTTGTTGAGACTCACTTTATCTTGGATTTAAGCATATTCTCTGAGATTCCTTTTACTATTTGGCCCCAATTTCAGCTGATGATTGGTCATTTACATATTTGACCTAGTTACCTATTTCCTATTTGCTGATTTTGAGTTTCACTCTTTTAGACAATTTCTCTAGTTCTTTTGCTCATCATACCTGCTGCTGACCATTTTTAAGCAAACAGAAGCCGTAGTTCAGAAACATATACAGTATTTACAGTGGGACACAGCATATAATATATATATATATATATATGTCTTTTAGTGGTCTATGTATAAAGCAGTGAATCTGATATCATCTCATTCCCTGATGGGGAATGTACTACCATTGAAACAAATGGACCTGGAAGATTCTCCACCAGGAAATGTTTTAGGGACTGTCAGGTTCTCTGCTTTATAAAAAAAAAACCCACATCATTTAACAATAAACAGCCAAAATTGATGTAAATAAAGCCCTTTTATAGCTTTTACCACTGTCAATGACATTTTTGGCCAGCCTTCTTTCACCTTCTTAACATGGGGAACCCATGATATCATATTTAGATCTTTGGGAACCTCTGCTCTAATTACTTTATCTACAGCTCACAAACATTAGTGTGGTGGTCAGTGGAAAGAATGCCTCTTACATTGGCCTTGTTTGAATAATGGAGAGGCCTTGCTTTCATAAGTAAGGCTGGGTGATCCAGCAAACCTGGAATGTGTTTCTTAAAAGTCATTTGATAGCTAATGTTTTCCATATGTAGGATTTCCATATGTAGGATTCCACATGTAATCCTGGACTAGATCCATTGCATGTTTGCTGGATCTCCCAGTTTCACTGAGGAAAGTGTATCCTCTCCAGCATTTAAGAGCTTTAATAAATTAGGTCCTTGTCATGCTTACAGATAGCTAAAAAGTTAATTGGTGTCAACGGTAACTGAGATGTCCGAATTGCTTTCGGGAACCCGGATTGAGCAACACTGCTTTAGACATTCAATAAATGGTATGTGTTCATTGTTAATATTTTTAATATTTAACATTAGGCATGTTTCTTTCCTCTAAATCACAGTACGGTCATCAAAATATATATATATATATATATGGCTTTTAGTGGTCTATGTATAAAGCAGTGAATCTGATATCATCTCATTCCCTGATGGAGAATGTACTACCATTGAAACAAATGGACCTGGAAGATTCTCCACCAGGAAATGTTTTAGGGACTGTCAGGTTCTCTGCTTTATAAAAAAAACCCACATAATTTAACAATAAACAGCCAAAATTGATGTAAATAAAGCCCTTTTATAGCTTTTACCACTGTCAATGACATTTTTGACCAGCCTTCTTTCACCTTCTTAACATGTCATATTTAGATATTTGGGAACCCCTGCTATATTTACTTTATCTACAGCTCACAAACATTAGTGTGGTGGTCAGTGGAAAGAATGCCTCTTACATTGGCCTTGTTTGAATAAAGTTCTCCAAGGCAATGGAGAGGCCTTGCTTTCATAAGTAAGGCTGGGTGATCCAGCAAACCTGGAATGTGTTTCTTAAAAGTCATTTGATAGCTAATGTTTTCCATATGTAGGATTTCTATATGTAGGATTCCACATGTAATCCTGGACTGGATCCATTGCATGTTTGCTGGATCTCCCAGTTTCACTGAGGAAAGTGTATCCTCTCCAGCATTTAAGAGCTCTAATAAATTAAGTCCTTGCATCCTTACAGATAGCTAAAAAGTTAATTGGTGTCAATGGTAACTGAGATGTCCGAATTGCTTTCGGGAACCCGGATTGAGCAACACTGCTTTAGACATTCAATAAATGGTATGTGTTCATTGTTAATATTTTTAATATTTAACATTAGGCATGTTTCTTTCCTCTAAATCACAGTACAGTCATCAAAATACTTTTAAAGTTCCCCACCATCTTTTTGAGGTAATTGCAAAGCTCCTATACATACTTTACTTACTTACTTTACTTTATTGAAAATTTTTATTAGAAAAAAATAACTAGTTATAAAGCAACACCATACTCAGGGGCTTGGCAATTAACTGCTCACAAATCTAAGAAATATTTCTCCAAACATTTCTCAGTTTTGCTCATTACTACTCATGGCAAAAAAACAAATCAAGTTAAATGCTATACCATATCATGATGCATGGACCTATAATGCCTGCACAAAGATTCACATGCTTTTAAGTAATATTCTATACCATTTATTTTAAAACTTTTTTAATACTTATGATCTAGTAGTGATAAGAATACAACATTTAAAATTTGAATATTTATAATTATTGATAATTAACTAAAAATACATTGTTGGGCAAAACTATATTAATGCATTTTCAAACCACCAGCAGCACTTACTGTTGCAATTTTTATCCTCATGACAAGGCTCCATAGTAGTTTTCAGTGTGATGTGACACCAGTGCTGCCACAGCTGATTCAACCAGGTATTCTAATCCCACTGACTATGGAGAGGCCATGAACTTTTGTAACAATCTCCTCCTGACTAGCACCTAAAATGACTTGGCTGGATTCAGCCTTCTGTTTGCAATTTAACAGTCAACAGTGAGCTAACAATAGGAGTTTTTATCCTGTGTGTCTAATGTTATTATGGTTTAAAAAAATACCCCAAAAGTATGTGTTAAAAGTTTTATTTATTATTAGAACTATAATTTGTTTTATCTGACATCAACATAAATAATACAGATCGATGGAAGTGTAGATATAATGTTTTAAAAAATGTATTAAGTAATAATAATGTTAATACATTTATTTTGAAAATATGTGTGTCTGTTGGGTTCTACCAAAACATTTCATTTTATTGTGTTGTTTTATACATTTGATTACAAACATATGTGTCTAGCATTCTGTGTGTGTATAAGCCTTTATTCTTTTAAGAAATGCATAAAAAAATAAGTGTTCAAGTAACAAAGTACTGAGTTAATTCCAAGGGCCTGATTTATTAAAGCACTCCAAGGGTAGAGACGATACACTTTCATTAGTGAACCTTGGTAATCCAGCAAACCTGTAATGGATTTCTTCAAAGTAATTTGCTATTCGCTAACAAATGTTTCGATTTATGGACCAGATCCATTCCATATTTTCTGGATCACCCAGCTTCACTGATAAAAGTGTATCCTCTCCCGCCTTAGAGAGCTTTAATAAATCAGAGCCATAGAGTAAGTTATGAATATCATTAAAAATACCTGCAAGGCTGGCAATGGCTTCCAGTTTCGAGTATCTCTTGTGACCATTACTGTTAGAAAGTGATAAGCTTTTCAGGCAGTCAAAGGCGCTTGTTATCAAACAGGGAGATGGAAGATTTTTAAACGTGATGTAAAAAAGGCCCTTTCACATAGTCTTAACTCCTAATTTTCTACTAAAAACATAAATTAAAGAAACACAGTAATTATAGAACACTGTCAGCTGAGCATTGTGAATAAGGAAAGATATCTCCCTACTTGTTTTTGGAGAGTAGGGGTGAGCACATTTCCTGAAAATTAGTTTTGAATTAGGTAAAACATTTCAGAGATTGGTCCAGTGTCAATGATTGCAAGACATTGTTCACCAACTCTAACTCTGCTCTCTCAAAGAGTAAGCCCATGCTCAGCAATGGGAAGCTAGTTGTGTTGTAGCAGCATTCAGATACAGAACTTCTGTGTACAAAGGATGGCAACTGGGCACCAAGGATTGACAGAGGACCATGAGCCCATGGAAGCAGGACAAGCAAAGTCCTGAAAACAGAGCCAGGGGTCATGCATTGGTTGTCAGACAGCCAAGCAGGACATCTAAAGAGTTTTAAGAGAGCGGAGTCACAGGCAAACAAGAATCCAGACAGATAACACTCACCAGGTCAGAATACATTTTCATTCAAGCAGATTGGGTCTATAAAGGCTGTGTACAGTTTTTAATTAGGTTGCACCAGTTACAATTAAAACCAACAAAATTTATTGAGGCTTCACTTTAAAACAGTATTGTTGAAACATATTATTAAAACATAACCATTAATCAAACCTCAACCTTCATAGACATGTTATATAAAATATTCAGTCCATAAAGAAATGACATTAGGTAAGATGTTCAATAATTCCAACCATTTGCTAATCGGGAGGTTCAAGAGGAGGCCTTTAAAGAGGTACATGAAGCATAAAACACAGGGGTCCTGGACCCATTTAGTACATTTCATATTCACCAAAAAGTAAACGTGCTCAGGTATAATAAATCTGCTTTCTGAAAGAATGAAAATGTCACCTGCAGTGAGTTTAAATAGCTTTGCTAATGGTCCCCCATTGACTGGACATTTGGACGCACAAGACCATTAGCCAAGCTGTTGAAACTCACTGCAGGTGACACTCAATACTCTTTTAAAGTGAAGCTTCAATAAAAATGATCAGTTTTAACAGTAATTGGTACAATGTAATTGAATGACTGTACACTAAACCTTTAAAGTCCCATTTTGCTTTTATGGAAATTGCTTCTATAGGTGGGGATGTGGCTTAGCCTTTGCAATTTTTCATTTCACAAACAGGTCAAAAACACTGGTCAGAAAACAAGTCAGCAACAGGCTCTCCAACAGAAATCACATAATGGGCCTGATTTATTAAGGCTCCCCAAGGCTGGAGAGTATACACTTTTATCAGTGAAGCTGGCTGATCCAGCAACCTGGAATGTATTTCTTCAAAATCATTTGCTATTTGCTAGCAATTATTTTAAATCCTGCACCCGGCGTCACTAATGAAAGTCTATCTTCTCCAGTCTTGGAGATCTTTAATAAATCAGGCCCAATGAGTGGGTAAGGCAAGCTAACTGCTAATACAGGCAACTAGTGACTAGGATCTGGGAATCATTATAGGACTATCTGCCAATTGTAGGACAAGACCAGGAACTAATCTGCTAATTACTCCTTAATCCATTCATTTAATTTTTATTATCTAGAAGGAAACCTGGGATGCTGCAAAGCTGCCAAGTGATTGCTTCAGAAGATGGATAAATAATGACATGCTTTCTCTGACTGCACAGGGAACATAGACCACAGGATGGAAAAATGTCTCCTAAGAACATGATTTTCTGTAAAGCAAAGTTTAGGTATAGTCAGCAACCATTTTTTTATTTGATTTTTTTTTTTTATATTTTTCAGTTCTTACATACATTGTAGACTATTCCACCAACAAAACACATACAAACTGTTTCAGAACAACAACATTGAGATTCAAACTAAATTACTTAGGCAGGCCAGGTCCCAGAATGGAATCTTCCGGTATATACTGAAATATATAAATGTCAGTCAACCACATTATGTATCCTAAAAGACTTGGCACCCCACAGTAGGTTGGGGTCATATTGACTATTTGATTATAGCAGATAGTGTCCTGGCTGAGATTTAAACCTCAGACCTAGCATTGCAAAGACAAGAGTGCTAACCTCTGAGCCACAGTGCTTCCCAGTCTGAGATGTGTAGCCTTAGGGCCCCATGTACAATATAACAATAGAAATCACAAAACAGATTTTATTGTTACAATATACAAAAGTTTAGGTATTCACTTAATCGTTACCACTGAATATAATTGCATACATTATCATATGAAATCCTCCCATGCCTTAATTAAAAAATAGCCATGGTATAATCTTTCACTGAATATAGATGGGAAATAATCCTCACATTGTTGAATTCCAGGATGTAAATTAGACTAAAATGACTTATGCATGCATTTTTCCATATTATTCATATTTTAAATTTTCTTACTATGAGTTTATTCATTTCCGTGTCATAATTTAGTCATAAAGCATCAGAAATTCTTATTTCACTTTACTTCACTATATGTCACTTGAGTGAACTTAATTGCTCTCCCTGACATACTAATGACCACAAGAGACTACTAACAATCTGGCAGAACCTTTAATAACAAAGCTAGTCCTTGCTGTGATAACCATACATTTTTTTTTCCAACAAGGGCCATTAATAACTTTTTATGAGGCAATGAAGGCAAAGATTTTCTGAAAAACCATTTAATGCTGCTTGTAACTTTAAAATTTTTTAGCATAATATACTATTTTTGATATTTTTGCTTATACCTTATGAGCTCTACCTGTAATATGTTTTGTAAAGGCTGAATTCCAGGCAGGAGTCAGGCTAGCAACTTTATTGTATGTATTACAGATATAAAATGACATTACTACCTTACCTCCCTGCTACTAACCTTTAATTGGACATTTACTGAGCAGCAGCAGAGTAAGGGGTTTTATGCTTCTGCTCACTCTACACCACATAGCATGTTTCTTGTGATTACATGGTCACGTAGCAGAGTTTGCTACGAGAACAACTAGCAAGTGAATCGGCAGGTAAATCTTTCATTTTTACATGAGATGACATGTGAAAATATATATTTTTAAAAAGTAAATTTTCTTATTTATATTTATATTATTTTGTTTATATTTTATAATATTATTATTTAACTATATTTAATCTTAATAGAATATTATATAACCAATAAAATACAGACAAATGCTAACAAATAAATACATAATAATCATAATAACAATATTAATAATATTAAGAAAAACGGTACTGATCTAAAAACAAAAGAACCACTATAGTCAGCAGAAGTAATTAGAAAAGTGATAATAACCCAAAATGTGCTTTATCTAAGTTATTGGTTGCCAAGCCTATTATGTAAATCACATGTGAAAATAAAAAGGAGAAAGAATGGCTTTTTTGTGGAAACTTCAGTGGTTTACTTGGTAAAGATTAGAAGCATTCTAAGCTATACAAAGAGAGAGAGCTCTCTTCTAATCTCAGAGACACTGCCATTTCCTAGCTACTCTGCATCTCTGGCCAATGCCAATAATACATTAACTTTTCTATCAGGACCACTCATCAGATTGCCAAAACATTTCCCCTCCCTCTCTGTTTTAATCAATTATTCACATTTCATCCTCTTTCTCAGTATATACACAATACAGGACTCTCAGAACCTTCAATTCAGTCTCTACCCTCCCCTGAGGAAGCCACACTGTGAAACGCGTCAGAAAGAAAGAGACAACCTTATGTTTTGAATATCTTCTGAGATGATTGTACTAGTTTTACACCTGATACTTGTGTATTATGCCATCTTTATAAGATGATTTCTTGGTCAGTTGAGCTTTGTTTAGCTTAGAATGCTTCTAATCTAATCAGCAGAAGTGTTTGATTTTTGTTTGTTTGGTAATTTTGTTTCTTGAACTTTGACTTTTGAACTCATGTTCTTTCACATTTTAACATAGTAACACAAGTTCTCTTGAATGAAACATCTGTTACAGTTATTTGTGCTTGATTTATTGTAACAAACTGCTACTAAGTTTGTAACTTTATTTTTAGGCAAAAGCATTTCATTCAATTAAAATCTAATAGCTACATTTAAATTGCAAATCCAGGCAACTACTGAAGTAAACTTTGTGACTGTTAATGGAACCCAGAAGACATTTTAATTCAAACACCGGTGAATGAATAATAAGCTGTAAAAGGTTTTTCATTGGATTTCTGCCTTGATGATTCTGTTCTACAGATTTTCCCTCCAAGCTCAGTTATGTGACGGGCAGGTTGCAGTTTGACCCTACAGGGGGTGGTGCTGGGATCATGGAACACATGGCACCAAATTTCCAATTAAGAGTCAGGATCATCCATTAGTATAGCAGGATAATTTATTTATATTTAAATAATTATTATTAGTATTGGTCATAGTAGTAGTGGTAAATGATAAGTTCTTTCATGTTTCTGTTGTATTGCATCTTCTGAGCCGGTTCAAACTTTTTAAATCTTTTTAAGGATCCTGCTTTTAGGTCCCTGTTCAGGCACGTTGGGCTGATTTAATAAAGCTTTCCAAGACTGGAGAAGATAGACTATCATAAGTGAACTTACAACAATAAAACTTTGATCAAATTTACTGCCCAGATTATGCCTCATCCCTTAACTTTTACAATTCCAAATAATACTCAGACATTGGGATTTTACTGGTATATATTATGAACCACCAAATAAAATGTTCTTTTTATGTCATTTATTGAAAACAGCTTATCTAAAAACATTACAAACAGTTCCTGATGTACAGTTCACATATATTAAACACACAATATCACAATACAGTAATCAATACATTATAAATTTTGTTCTGTATAGGTTATAACTATCCTCCATATTATTTAATTCACATTAGGGATAACCTTACTCAACGCATTTAATTTCTATTCAGAAATGTTTTTCAGGAGTTTTACAGGTTAAACAAAAATTGTTTTTGGATCCAGAGAGCAACCAGAGCACCAATGGTGCTTATCATATAGGTGCCTCATATATGAAATTCATTGGCCAGGATAAATCATATCAAAAGAAGAATTGCTCATATGCACCCGCTTGTGTTTCACTCCTCACATCACATAGCTCTCACCACAAGGACCCCGCTGTATAGAAATGAAACGTGTTCAGTAAAGGTATCCCTATGTTAATTAAACAATATAGAGGATGGTTATAACCAAATTGTAGGATAAAACTGTGCTGTACTGCTTCACTGTCATCAGGCTCCCCCAATAGTATGAATTGCTAGGGTGAATGGATGCATACAAAACAGTCGCTGTAAAATAGTTACAGAAGACGAGCAGGGCTGAGATGCAAATAGAATAAAAAGGTTAAGCAGTAGTGCATTTTTTTAATACGTATAGTACATAAATGTAATTTATTTAGAGTTTAAATCTGCTTTATTCCTGCAACAGACAGGAAAATGCAAGTGAGATTCTGCATACACATGCTAAAGAAGCAGCAATTACATACACTATACCTACAAACGCAGGCTAATTTAATGCTGCAGCAGATTAGCCTAACACACAAATAAAGCAGCAGATTAGTTTATAATGCAACTACTATCACAGCAATTTACAGTGATTTTTTAACTACAACAGAGTACTTTTTGGTTCATTTATGTCTGCAGCTGGTAATAAATACATATGTATAATTAACAAAGAACTTATACACATTATTGCACCCAATGCCATTTAAGGGATAACTTAAAGGATGTATGTCTAACCATTTGCTGCCAGCGCTTTTTTTGAAAGCTCGATATTTTGTGTGCATTTTTGTAAGCGTGAAAACAGGACACACATGCTTAAATATGTACATATTGGGATGGGGAGGCTGCTTTCAAATTTTAAGTTAATTTTAAGTTTTTTTATAATTAATTTTTTGAAAAACATTTTTTTAATTTATTACTCTAACATAGTCATGTGCAGAGGGATGTGTCATGTGACCAGGTGCCTTACCAGCTGCTCAGATCACATGTACCAGAAATTCAACAGCCGTTTACTATACCTTGAGATACCAAACATCCTTGCAAAATTAGCCTGTAACCTTTCTTTTGCTTTCCCTGTGCTGTCATCATAGCCTGCATTTTTACATACCATTTTGATTATGTGTCTTTGTTGCCAGAGTACATAAATGATGATAAGTATGCTTCAGTGCACTCATGTAATCAGTGGTGATCAGAAACTGCTAGAAGCAGGCAGCCTATGTGTGACCCTAGATACAGAATAGGATGTATCTAGACCAGAACTAAAAAGTGATTCCTGTAAATTGTAATGGGGGGTTTTGAACCTCAAACCTTAGGTAAACAAGGGATGTCAGCCTGTAGAACATGTATTCTCCAGTTCCTTCATAAATGCATTCCTTAAAATATAGCATTATTTATGACTTCTGCTATCAAAAACAAGAGAATGAATTTATTTTTCCTTGAAAAATGACTGGATATTTAAAGTAATCTAAAAGAATTAAACAGATAATAGGTGGGAGTGACTGAATCTGCATCCGTTTCAATTTTAAAAAATTGGAACCCAGAACAGGATATAATAATCCAATAGGTATTTTACATGGGTAAATAAAAGCACAGATATGTGATGACAGTCTTTATCAAACACCCAAAGACTAATGGTAACTCAACCATACATACAGATGTACATACATTACATTGCACACATTGGATATATCCAAACCTAATGCATATCCTTAACAATATTGGCACCTAGTTAGAGTTTCTTTTCAATGTAGACTTTTTCAGTGGTGTTGCCAATGAGGAATTTATGCAACAACCTTTTACCATTACCATCTAAACTATTACACTTTAAAGCACCTGCTCTTCTTCCCCTGTCCACAGCTACTACAACCTATTCTCCTCTCCTTGACTGCCCCCCATTTCAACCGCTAATCTCCTAGCACAACAACCACACTTATTACCATCCCCACTTTCAGCACCTTGAATTGACCATGCCTCCTGACCCTTCCACATTTGCTACATAACCATCTTGGATTACATTTATATACCTGTACCCAACATTCCACTCAAGGTACCACTGAAGGGAGCTGAAGAGAGTGAAAACATGCAAGTCAGCTACCAGAAGCTGCAGGGAGGAGCTGAGATGGAGATCATTATAGCACTGTATAGTTTTATGAAGTGCGTATCATAGTCATCATCACATATAACTTGTGATGCATGCATTCCAATGTACAGAGGCACGCTTTAGAAGGCAGGGTAAGGCTGTTAGATGCATGTTTTTCGTTTGGCACTTTTTTGCCTTTGCTCTCCACTTTGTTTTGGGTCTAGACCATTGGTTTTGTCTTCCAAAATTGCACCAACTTTCGATCCTTGATTTGACGCCCAGTGATTTTCCAGTTACTTCTACTCTGCCTTGCATACTCCACTGTTCCTGTCCCTGCTTTTGTGTAGATTGAGGCCTTGTGCCTGGTAAAAGCAAACATCCTCACTTTTAGAGGTCCTGATGAAAAGAGCTGCTTAGATTTTGTACCTTAACAGTGGTCGGCAACCCCTTTGGAGCTCATGGACCACTAAATCTACAGACTTTGGACTGTGCATGCGTATGGAGTTGTGCATCACTCAAAGTAGTAGAAACTTCCAGCAGAGTGATGTCATGATGCCTGAACCCGCCCACTCTCCCATCACTGCCATGGGAAAGTGGGCGTGTTGTGTCCATGGACAAAAAATTACTTTATTCCACTCTGGCCAATTAAGTTGGCTGAAGATCCTAAACCCAGAAGCGGACTGGCTGAAGATGCTTGCACCCACACTGGAAAGCAGAGAGGTGAGTGTTGTTATAAAATTCAAAAAATTCCAAAAGGTAGGTTTATTTTATTGCAGATCACTTGTTCCTTCTGCTATAAACAATCTGCATGCTCACATATTTTATTTTTTTTACAGATTAGTTAGCTGTTAGTAGGCCTTAATAGTTTTGAGCTGATTGAAGCTCAAGGGCTTTCCCGTTTTTCCCTGCTGCTAGGTATAAGGCTGACTTCTGACAGAATGCTACATTTCTGTTTGTTTTGGGAAACTAGGGTCATCCTTTTGTTTGTTGTTGTTTTGTTTGTTTTCCACTGCCCACTACTAGTTGAGTGTGTTATATATATTGTATATTTTTATATATATATATATACCGTATTTTTCCCGTATAAGACGCTCCGGAATATAAGACCCACCCAATTTTAAAGGAGGAAAATCTAGAAAAAAAAGATTCTGAAAAATTATTCCCCTTCTGATCACTCATGTGCCATTTAAATTCCCTTTCTGATCACTCTGTGCCTTTCAAATTCCCTTTCTGATCACTCTGCCATTCAAATTCCCCTTCTGATCACTCTGTGTCATTTAAATTCCCCTTCTGATCACTCTGTCTCATTCAAATTCCCCTTCTGATCACTCTGTGCTTTTTTTCCACTGTACGGCAGTTAGGACAGGGAACAGCAGGGGGCGCTGTGCCGGCTTCTTTCACTGCAGCCAGGAGGAGACACGCTGCTGCCACAGAGGAGAAGAGACACACGCTGCTGCAGAGAGGAGAAGAGACACACGCAGGATCGGGTATCGGGTGAGTATCTTATTTTAATTATTTTATAACACATTTGTCGTATAGGACGCACCAACTTTTCCCCCCCAGTTTTGGGGAAGAAAAAGTGCGTCTTATACGGCAAAAAATATGGTATGTATATATATATATATATATAAATATATATATGTATACCCACAAGGTATATGATACAAACATAAAAAAGTGTTTGCTGATAACTATTCTTCTTTTGCTGTCCTCTTTGATGTTCCCTCAATCTGAAGCTCTGGCACCTAGTCTCCACTGGATTTAAAATTGATTGCAGCGGATAGATAATGGATTTGGTAGTACTTAAGGTATTTGTTGCCAGGAAACTGGATACTTTTACAAGATGTTTGGCAGGAGTTGAGCACAAACAATTTGGGAGATCGGAAAATACCATGTAGATTTATTTTCTCGCATTAAACAATTTGGTTAGTGGTTTTATTGAGGGTTTGCCTGATTGATGCCTTTTCTTTGTCTTTCTTGGCTATGAACATGCTTATAAATTGCAAAGGAAAAGAAGAATTTTAAATAAAAGTGGTTAATGCACAGTCAGAAGTTTTAGCTACACATAAAGGTCAGGAATTTTCTTGAAAATATGATAATGATCAGCACATTTTACTTTAAGAAATGTGTAAGGTCTGAGCATATATTGTAGAATCCATGTACAAAAAATAGTTTGTTGATATTTCCGAAATTCCATTGAAATTCTACGTCTTGTTTAAACTGACAGCTCTGCATCTCTTACATGAAAAACTCATGTAGTGTTGTCTGTCCTGCCTAAAGCTTCGTAGAAACGTCCAATGGATATCAGATGAGTGTTGCTGGAAACAATCTTTCTTGATTGTTTCCACTGACAGATAAATGAACATGAATGTTCTGTTCTATGGAGAGGGGAAAGTGGAGGACAAGCAAGTAGCACCCGACTGTGGTGTCCACCATAGAAATGCACAGCAGTCATTCCTGCTCATTTGTTTATAATGGCTTGATGAATAACCTAGAGGGACTGTTGTACATGTCAGAATTTCAAACATAACCATTCGTCTTGGGTGAATAATATCTGACATATGTACGAAGCCTAATGTCTCTCGTGCCTTCCCCCTATGGGGCCGAAGAGAAAAGAAGTGGTCCATGGACCAGCCTAGAAGAACTGAGCAGGGCTGACAACTCTGACAAGCAAACATTACATTTGCACATATTAAACATTATTCAAAGCATGAAATATGCATTGCTGATTTGCAGTACAGCTGGCACTACTTCATTGGGAATGTAATTTTGCTCACTGGCTTTGTTACCCTTTTTGGTGTGCTTCATGGCCTCTAGCCTCAACACTTTATTCTAATGCACCACCAATCAATTAATAATTTAATTTTTTGATGGCGATCAATATATTAAACACGGATAAATATTTGGAGGCATTAAATAAATTAAATAAATATGGCGTCAGTTTGCTACTACTGGTTACCATTCTTTATTTACACAATTTTCAGAAGTAGCATTAGGCCACTTTAACTTTTAGAGAAAGTCACATTAAACAAGAAAAAAAAGTACAGAAAACAAAATCACATTCACATCATGCAAGTGACAGTGTGCTGAAAGTGAACACATAGCCCTGGAAAAATGTGTAGCAATCTTTTTGCTTGGAAAGTTGTTTGTAGATTTTTGACAGCTTAATAAGAATTTCTATGAGTCTCTCAATATGACTTCATAGGCATTTGCTAATAAAAATCTTCTTTCAACCATGTAATTATTCAAATTATCTCAGATGCTACATTTCCTATTTGATCTTCATTTCATATGCTAATCACCCCTTTAAAGTAGGCAATGGAGCAAGGAAATATTTTTGCCTTGTCACTGCACAATATTTGACAGTGTGATGCTTGGAAGTTTTGAAGAAAAAAAAAAGTAAAAAAACAAAACAAAAAATAAATATTATACATCTACAGTACAGTGCACAGTTCTTGATATGACAGGCGTATTCAGTTGTATAGCTATATATTCTCTTTTCTTGAATGCCCTCCAAGTGAAAACACTCATTTTAATAATTCTGTGTGTATCATAGAGATAATTTTTGCTTACTGATAACTTTTGCCTTGTACATTAATTATACTAACAATAGCATTAACAACAGAGCAGTTGGAGCATAGCCTAGACTGTAAGCTCCTGTTGACACAGATTTTAATGACTATCTTCTGCTTGCAGTAATGTAATAAAGTTAATGCAGTTATTTGTTGAACACATTTTGTAATGCTGTATAAAAATATTTTGATGGTAAAGTGGACCTTCTATTAAAATTCATATATTAATTATTAGTATACATGTCACAATGACTAAATCACACTATTTTGAGTGAAACATTGTTTTTTGCTTTCCAAGAAGAGAAAAACTACTGCTACTAAAGATGGTTAAATAAATTATTACCATTTCATTTCTTGGTTGGAATCAATTTCTGCCATTGAAACACGTGGACCTGGAAGATTTACACCAGGGAATGTTTAAGAGAATGTCAGATTCCCTGTTTAATGAAAAGAGCTCAAAAGATTTCCCTTACTTCCTGCCTTGATAACTAATGTCGCAATGAACAAGAATGAAGAGGACTCTTTTTAACCTCCCTAGCGGTAACCCTGAGTGTGACTCGGGGTAGAAAAAAAGTTGCTGAAAGCAGTAACCCTGAGTCATACTCGAGGTAGGTAAACCTATGGAAGGTAATAGTAAATACAGCGCTTACCTAATCCGCCGGCGTCCCGTGTCGTCCATCGCCGCGATCCCTGTCTTCTTTCTTTTTCCGGGTAATCCCTGCCATAATTACTATATACACAACTCACATTGCATTAGTGTGAGGATCAGTAGGAAGATTGCCTCTTACATTGCTGATTAACGGGTAGAATGTCACCCTTACAGATAGCCAAAAAAAGATCGTTGGTATCAGTTAAACTGACCTGACAAGCATACTTTGCACATTGCACAAGAAACCCCTATCAACCTCTTGAGGAATCCAAGTTAGAAACACTGATCTTTGGAGATGGGAGAAGATCTTAAAGTAAACCTCCATCATGGAAAAATTATAACTTTTGAAAACAGTAAACAGTTTTCATATTTCTAAATTTCCTGTTAGGCTAGCTTTTTAACTATTCATTTAAACTTTCTGGAGATGTTTCAATTTTTCTTGATGCAAAGGGACCTCATTTTCCAGCTGGCTTTGTTTAATTAAACAATATTCCCACAAACACAATACTACCAATATATTATTTCTTTGGTTCCAACAGAGAAAAAAAATATTTATTCTGAACTTTTTTTACCATTCTTTACAAGCATAAAAATATTCTGATTACAAAGATGATTTTTTTTTGTTTTCTGCCTTGACATTTTTTTTTTGTTCATGTTGCTCTTTAATTATTCACTTTCTGGTGGTTACACTTCCCTTAAACCGTTTAAAACAGTGGCACCTCTGTGCTTCTTCCCACAGGAGCTCTTGTTCATTCTGCAGCTTCATTGTTAGCATTTCTTAACTAGTGAGTTGGGAAGCTGTTACTAGCATCTGCTCAGGATCCTTCAGTCTTTGGAGCCTGGCATATCTCTATCCTCAAGCATTAGACCACCTAGGATTCTAAACAGATTGAAAGCCCAGTTGCTAAACATATATTTATTTTAGTATGCTTTTATGGTGTACATATGCATGCCAACACTAGTTCATATCCTCAAGATATGGCCACTCCGGGTATGCAAAGACAAGGAAATACAAGTTGCTAACACATACCGTATATGAAATTTAGTACTGGTATTTCCAACTACAAATACATGAAAGCCTTTAGGAAGAGAATCACAGATCCTCAAAGATCCTTGGTTTATGCAGTTGATGGGCAAACAGCCAACTCACAAACAGCTCCCTTGCTGCCATATAGTTTAGTAACACACTAGTAAAGGGATGCTATCTCTTTTAAATTATGAATATGCAAATTAAGATTATTAGAAATTAGTAGAATCCATAATTTTTTAATCCTGTCCCCACAAAATATTACAAATAATGAAGAATAAAAAAGCATTAAGTTGTGCATTGATCTGTTTAGCTATTTAAATACTAATTTCTCATTAGTCTACTAAACTGTTTTACAATCTACCAAAGCAATGGTAATAATCTAGAGCATTGTGGTAAAAGGTCACTAGATGTCCCTCTCCAGGATTGTTTGTTTCTATTGTACACTATGCATGTATGGTAATTACCTGTTATAGAGTTCAGATAGCATTTCCTGTCTCTGCTAGTTGGGTGAGATACCCCAGACTGGAGGACTATGAGTGATATATAAGGGAGACTCCAGGAAGTACTGTCAGAATGGAGCACATGGCCACCTATACAGAAGTGCTTGCTGCTGGAGGACTTTATGGGATCTCCCAGACTAGAGGACTAGAGTGTGCCATATTCCTTTAGGGGGATTGTTGATGTCCATGTCTTCTGTGTTCCTATTAATTCCGGTCTGGAGTTATTTCTGCCCCCTTTGTTAGTGTTATCTGCACAGTGCTGAGCAGATACAGATCTGTGTAATTGTGTCCATGTAAAGTGATTCACCTTGTAATTATAATATTAGGTGAATCTATCTGTATTGGAGTTTACATACAGCTATCAGTACTCTGAATAGTTGTCATTCCCTTTTGGTCTGGGAGCTTAGTTAGACTTAGTGCAGAGCTCCTTAAACAAAATAGTATAAAGCTAGGTTAGGCAACTGATGGCCCATAGGGAAATAGAGGTCTGGTTGCAGCAGCAGGATAGAGACTCTTTAGGGAATAAGTGGCAGAGGCTGATACTGAGTTACGGTGTCACATTGCTGATTTCTTCAGAGACAAAGTTCTCTTCAAGGTGTTCCAGTGCCTGTATGAGGATCTCCTCATCAACACCATCCTGACTCAAAGGGATTCCAGTTAATGCCACATCTGAGCTTGCCTTCAGGGGCACATGTAACTGAACTTCACTAAAATCTGCATACGGATCTTTGCTCTGTGTGGGTATACAAATAAACCAGGACTCTTGAGGGGTTTATTTGTTCATATGTATGTTGATTGTTTTTGCTGTTAAATACAATGTTCTATATAAAGGTATTGTTATTTCCATTCTCTGTGTACAGATATAATTTAATGCTGGTATGGTATGCTGGGTGCAGTAGTTCCTCTTCTCGCAAACATTTCATTTTGAATGCTGGTTAATTTCCCAGGAAAGGAATCTCCTCCACTCTCAGAAGTCCTATCCTGGCTGGAGGCAGTTCCAAATCTATTAATGAATCTTCCACATAGATAAGGCTTTAGTTCTGCCTGAAACCTACAGGTTTAGCACCATAGCCTGTTTATAGTGGGTCATCTCATTTAACCCCCCCGAAGAGGGGCTACATTTGCATATGCTTGTTTGGGTTATTGCATTACCTGGACCAGGGGGGTCAAACTCTGGCACACAGGCCAAATCTGGCCTGCAATGTCCTTTTTTTTGGCCCCCAAAGAATCCTAAATATGAATTGCAGTTGGCCCACTGTTGCATTGAAATAGCGCCACTAGTACAATTCCTGACATCACTCGCATCTATAGCCCAGCAGCCTCTCTGCCTATGCCTGGCCCTGCATTGGACTGTTTTATAGACGCAGGTAATGACGGGAATTGTAGTAGTGGCATCACTCACGTCTATAAACCAGCGGCCTCTCTGTCTATGCGTGGCCCCACATTGGACTGTTTTATAGACGCAGGGAATTGTAGTAGCGGTGCTATTTCAGTGAAGTGGAAGTTTCAACCACTCATAACATTAAACCCCGCATTAAACTGTTTTCATGACGCAGGGGATTGTAGTAGCCAGGCTATTTATAGTACAGCGCTGCGTAATATGTTGGGGCTATATAAATCCTGTTTAATAATAATTATAATATTATTATTTCAGTTTCAAGTTTGGCCTGTGACTTTGTCTAAGTTTTTTATTATGGCCCACTGTGTATTTGAGTTTGACACCCCAGACCTGGACCATCACATTAGATACAAGTATGGGACACATGAGCTTCAGAATCTGGTTTCTTTATCTTTGAAGCTGAATGACAATAATATTTACAGCATACTGAAAACTCTCTGTTTTAACAAGAATTTTGTTAGGTAAGTCAGCTGAAACACTGATATTTTGTTTCTTCTTCTCCTGTGAAAGCTAAATCATTATATTAAAAAAAATAATATCTTTTAGAGAATCCATTGGTGAGATCCTGAGCTTTTGTGTCTGTTTCTGTACTCCTGCTTTGACCATTCTAAGGAGATTTATACTCCATCCTGGAGTTTGACCCTATTTTATGAAGAATACAACTGGTGGTATTGAAACATACTGTACAGATGCCTAGGCAAAATCCAAAATGTCAATTTCTTGTAAGCTCCCATTATTGAAAATCTAAGAAAACAAAAAAAAACTAGACTACCTAACATATCTCTATTGACTAGACTGACCACATTAACATGTACTTAAATCTGCACTAAAGCAGCATTATTTTAAAGTTATGAACCTAATTGCAAGTGTGACATCTGTTGAGACTTGTATAATTTTTTTTCTGGAAATTCTCAGCTGGACCCTAAAATGCTATTGCTATTGACTGGCTGAATTAACATCTCAAAGCTCCTTTAAATTAATTTATAATAATATAAAATAGGTCTTAATAATTATTTTGGATATATGTGGAGTCTCAACTAAATTCCGCATACAGACCTTATATAGCTTGTGTAAAGCTCAATCTTAGCTTCACATCCATCTCACTTATATGCAACGTGTCTTATACGTTAAATCTGTTTTTGTGTTAATATAATCTGGAGTCTAATGCCTTATTATGTTGCTGTGAGATACCGAATTTGTGTGAAAGCAGCTATTATTTAAAAATCTTCTAAGCAGTAAAATGTATCAGTGGATTTACAGTATGCATGCTAATTATAACTGGCATGAGCACATTACCATTACAAATATGTACATTTTTTGTGCACTTAGCTTTCAATGCATCCAACAAGTCATTGAGCTCAATGTGTTATTTGAGGCAGTGCTGTTTTCTTGGTAATGACTCTAAGAACATTTTTTTTTGCTTGGAGTTCTTATTGCTCAACATACTTCAGTAATGTATGAATATTGGAATTGTTATTTCACAGCGGAAAAATATAAATTGCCAGTTTCAGTGTCCGCTACCCAGAGTCAAGTTTAGCATTACCCGTCTGTATGTAAAGATTAATATACATTAACATTTCCTTCCATTTAATAATATAAACGGCTTATTTACAGTCAAATCTGTTTTCCTTGCAGACTGTAAATATGTATCACTGCAATTTAAAGGGTCATACAGTACATACCTGATGTTACATGCTGAGTTCTAGTAGCTTTCAATCTAAGTTAGTCAAATTGTTTTTATTGAACTAATGGCTTTGCCACCCTCTCCTTAGAATCGCCATTTATCACTAAGAATGATGGATAGTGATACCTTTGTCTGACCTTTACTGACCTGCACTCAACCATGACCTTTACGTCTATTCTTCAGGTGGTGAACTGGCTTAACTGTGTTTACATATATGTCAAAAATTTTTAAAAAATGTCTTCTTTCTCTCTGAGGCTAGACGTAGACCTCCATTTAAGTGCCGTTTCCTGAAGAAGCAATTTTGGTTTTGAAAAACGTGCCGAAATTCTGTTACGAATCTGTTTAGAATCAGAATTCTGTTAAGAATCAGTTACTAGGTATTGTCATTTGTCATCTTGGACATTTATTGCTCTTTTTAAATAGAATTTGATGATCTGTTATATTCTGGCACCCTGCTGTAAGGTCATGAGGCTATTTTATAACTGTTACAGTTTGGAAACTTTTCAGTATGCAAGTGCCTAATTAATAAATTATGAGTTCATTAAATTAGTTGGTATTGTGGATTTAAAACTGTTAAATTCCCAACAATTGAACATAATCCTCCTCTGCCAGGGGATGTGACATCTATTGTTGAATTGGTAACACCGACTAGATTTAAATTTTTCTAACATTAAGTATAGTTTTGGTTTTATTCATTATGTAGAACAAGGAAATAACCAAAACAACAAAAACAGCAAAATATGCTTTTGTTACTTTTCTGATGAAAACACAAGGCCTACTGTATATAAAAAAACAATCTACTATGAGAAGGTTGGGTTAAGTATCTCGTATTGAAGAGGAATCAGTTGACATTAATGCATAATGCAGAAGGACTGGGTCAAAGGAATAGGAAACTAAGTGACTCTCTTGATTTTAGAATGAATTGACAAAGCCATGTTGGCTGTGTATCCATAAACAATCAATTGAGCATGGAGTTAGTCATTTTAGATGAGGGTTGCTCAAAAAAGCTGAAAAACTGAATTGTCAAATTTACTTTGATTTCATGCCAGGATAGATAGCTCCTTTGCATTGTAAATGAGCAATTACATATTAAAATGATCACATTGCAAGTGCAATTGAATTTTTAAATCTTTTCATCCAAATGATGGTACGTTATTTTAAATAACTGCTTCGCTTTCAGGACTTCTTAAGGGTTTTAATGGGCATCATGGTGTCTATTTTATACACATTATTTAAATATTATAATGAATGTTCTGCTTACTTCTAAATACATACTGTGTATTGAAATTAATTTATTATACTGTATTAAGATGTCTTTTTTTCTACATTTCAAAGTGTTTTTAGACTTTAAAGTGTAATCAGTCTAGCACAGCTACCTGTGATCCTATCAGAAGGAGTGATTCTGTGTTTTGTTAATTTAGTCAGAAATGCCTCATTTGATTATTTTAAGTTTTGATACTTCATGCCGAAGTAATAGAGATGAGTGGTAAAAGTTCAACCCAGTAATAATTTTCAAAACTCCACATTTTAAGTTGAAAAAAATTAAATTTAAAAAAAATTTAAAATCTTGGAATTCTCCAATGTATTTATACTAAACAGTAGATGGGATTCAGCCAACCCTTCTTTGAACTTATCCTGCTCAGCCAATGTCAATAATTAAAGAAAAATGTTTTCATGTTTAAGGTTACCTTTATGAAAAATGAGAAAACGATCTAAAAACATTTCTACAGTCTATATATAGTCTATATAAATATTAAAAAAAAAATAATACTGGGAAATACTGAAACACTGGGAATACCGACCTTAACCCCTCTCAGGAAAATAACCCTGAATGCTACAGACTATATATAGATTTTTCTTTATCCAAGCCATGGTATATCTAGTAAGAAGTGTTAGCAAGGTCTCAGGAGAGAACCTGGATGATCCAGCAACCTCAAACTGATCTGGTCTAGGATTGAAAGCATTTGCCAGCTAAAAGCAAATGATTGTTATAAAATCCATTACTGGCTTGCTGGACATCTAGTTTCTCCCATGATAGTTAACCTTCTCCAGTCTTGGAGAGCTTTAATAATTCAGGCCCATGGTATTTACCATCACACTGGGTTATTCACTATATAAATGCTCACCAAAAACCTAAATTTGTTGGGTTTGCGTGATGTCAAGGACATAGTATCAGAACAATTTGGATACCCTCACATGTCAAGGAGACAGTATCAGAACAATTAAGACACCCTCACTTTAATGTGTTTCCATTTAAGGGTTCTGTTAATTCTACAGTATACAAACAAATTTATAATGTGCAATAAGGCCCAAAGCCATAAAGAGGTGAGTTTAGTGAAGAGGAATTTAGGTGATCCACACAAAAGCCTGATTTCAAACTTACTGAGGATTTTTGGAATAATTTGAAATGCCAGGTAAGAGCCAGGTCTTCTCCTGACCTCACAATCCAACAGGCAAGAGTACATGGAACATGGATTTCCTTATTTTTACCCATGTTGTTTTTTTTAGACGTCTAACAAACCCATATGTGTGTTTATCAGGTATTCACAATTTGAGGCCATATTTTGTATCTTTCAAATACTCTCTTGAAATTTCTCAATGCAGTTTGTGCCTCAGCATTTTCCTACTAAACTTTCAAGCGGAAGTAAACTAAAAAAAAAAAATTACACTTACCTTTAATGTGGTAGATCCCTCGATGGCGCTGTCCTTCATGCGATCCGGTCCCGAGTCATCCCGGGATTCCTTTTTGTCCTGGAGCTGGGTGCCGCCATTTTCCCCCTTTTTTGGCGGTCTTCTTGCTCAGTCACCCGATCTCGCACTGGGCAGGTGCAAAATCGCGTGACGTAGTCGCTGCGAAGGGGAAAAAAAAGAGAGAAGGAAAAGATGCCCCTTCTAATTTCAGACATGCACAGAAGGAGCAGCCAGAGTCTCACGAGATACATGACGTAGGACATAGCAGAATGCACTCCCATTAATCCGCAAATGCAGCTACGACTTAAAGAGGCAGTGCTGCACCTTTTTTGTTTTTTTAAGTGTTGAGGTTAGGTATGCTTTAACAATGATATCACCCTGGAAAAAATGTGGCATTATTGATTATTTACCGCATGTCCTCACACTAAAGATGTGCATCAAATTATTACAAAAATCACTTGCTGTTTCTCTGTGTTCATAGGTGAGGGCAGGCTTCAGCCTGTGAATACAGGCTGTGCATGCGTTCTTCAATACTGAACAGTGGCTGAGCAGCCTAAGTGCTTGGGAAGTGCCATCATGTGCACCGTGAGCTGCTTGACCTGTGACAACATTTTAGGAGGGCCGGTTGTTTAAATGTGCCCGACAATTTCACGCTGACCAAGTGATTCAGAGCATTCTCCTCACAACGCATTGATACATGCCGGCTGAGCTGCAAAAAAGGTAAAGGAGAAATACGAATCTAAAGCCCTCATAAAAGCTTTCCTTACTCTCTTTTCCTCACATACCTCTGTATGGAGTTCTCTCTGGTGGAAAGGTCTGGCACAGTATGACTGTATCTGGACTCTGGAGGACTAACAAGATGTGAGTTCTGGCCCCTTTTTTATACAAAAAGTGTTGTATTACATAAAACTGTTGAAAAGTATCACTTTTAGAAAGCATCCCCTTAAATTTATGTTTTACAATTCTTTTGAACAACATAGTGACATTGAGTTAATTGGTTTGAAAGACATGATATATTCATTTATTCTAGACTCCGTCTGTTGGTGCACAGGACACAAAAAAAATGCAAAAGCTATTTTCCTTTAAATTACACACTTTAAAAGCAGATGTGACCCATTTGTTCATAATTTACTTAATAAACAGATGAAAAACGGTTATCTGTCATTAGCCTTCACAGAGGATATTCATTATAGGATATGGAACGATTTTTCTTCTGCTATTTATGTAATATTACTAATAATACTAAAAAATAAATACAAATAGTATTAACTAATATGAATATTATATCAGTATTAATTATATAATCATTCTTCTCATCCCTGTCACCACCATATTATCATCATCTTGTTGGTATATTCGCCAAATCACTTTTGGTTTCCACAGATAAGCTATACAAGAACCTTCACTAATACAGTATAAATTCTTTCAAAGCAAAAAGCAAATAATTTTTATTATCTAATACAATGACTGGTACACCATTGCATTCTTCTGCTTCAATAGATTTGCCACACCATTCATATAAAAGAGTATATCTGACAGATAGCTGATATTTCTTCGTAAACATGATCACACCATGCATAATGACTGCTACCTGTATCAGTGTACTTTAAAATAGATGTTTTTACTGAGATTACATTACTTTGGGTCAAATTCAGGTTAAACAACATGATCGGCAATAAGCATTTTTTAAGGTTTTAAAGTATGTTATAGCTAATTGTAGCTTGAAATACTGTATATTTTGTTATGGTCACTACAGTTACCAAAACATCCCAAGAAAATAAAATAATACCATTCAAATATAGTAGTTATCATTTAACTATATACTGAAATGTTAGGATATTTGTAGAGTCTGTAGGTCAGTGGGATGAATGATAATAGATCAGTACTTCCAGATGCTCATACATAAGTCATGCACACCTGTCTGCAATAAGTTGTTCCTAATAATAAAAAATGTTTCACCAGCTGAAGATATATTAGGAATCCATATAATGGAAATATAACCCTTCATTGTATGTCCAGATTGGATATTTTGAGCCAGTGGCAGACTGTTTACAACATGTTGCTTTTTATAACTGTATTCATACATATTGAAAGGTGTAAACTGGAAAAATAAATATCCAATGTTCTAATACACATAACTTAGTTTAAGGCAAACTCTAGAGTCCAGTGGGTTGTCAGAGAATACGTAATCAATTGGGAGGCCTTCATTCAGGCTAGCAGAAACAAAGTCAAATAACAATAGACGGCTTCTACAAATTTTGTTATTCACAGTAAAAAGAGTGAGACTTGTCCACAACAGTCTCCAGCCATAAATACATTCCCAGAAGGTTGGTATAATGCACAGTTCAATCTATAGAAGTGAGTATATGTATGCCTGTATAGCACTTTGCTGCATGTATTAAGTTTTTATGTTGGTATTGTTAGAATGGGCAGGGAGCACAGCAAATGCCAGCTTCCCACATGTGATTATGCCAGTGGGAGATGACATTTGCTTGCTGTAAAGAAAAAATATTTACCTCCGAGGTCAAGGGTCAGAGGTCAGGTGTCCACATACAGTAAGCTGACCAGTGCATGCCCAGGAGCTATAAGAAGGAGAGAAAAATGTTAGTCACAGTTGCAAGAAGATTCAGAAGCTTTTCCCACCCCACCCCCCTTCCCGCCTTCCCGCCTTCCCTTGTCACGGTCTATTTTATGTGGCATAGTCTCTTCGTGTGGAGAGGACTTTAGGAGAACGTGGTAATTTAGAACCTGAGTCATGGTGACTAGGTTCTCATCGGTAGTATATATAAAAGTTGGTGTATAATCTAGTTTACTTTGATTTATTTACATGTGTTAAGCCAATAAAAAGGCAGTGGCCGATTGATATCCGATAATGAGTGAAATGTGTTTTTTCCTAATACATAATATAAGACGCAGTTTAACATAGGTTTATTAAAAATTGTTAGTGTAAGTTAAAACAGTTTTATTATATGTTTAATAGTTAAACATGTGTAAAAATGTGGGCTATAATCCTATATCTGTCCTATGGCAGACTTTAGTTACCTGCCTTGTATTTGGTCTTCCCTACAGTCCAAACTTGGGAAATAAACAAAAATCTATACCTGCTTTAATAAAGTGCATTCTCCCAAATTATGGGCAGGAAAGCACGGCCCAACTGCAATTAAACTTCCAATTAGAGGGTCAAATATCCAGTCAATCTGTATGATAAAAACTTTATAACATGTTGTACAACTCCTATCTTAAAGTAACTGAACTGGACACATTATTGCAAAAATCCAAGAGTAAAATGCATGTCATATGTGCCATTATATACATACATTTTGCCTGATTTTATAAAACTCTCCAAGACTTGAGAAGATAAACTTTCACGGGTTAACCAGCAAATTTGATTTGGATTTCAAAAAAGTAATTCGCTATTTGTTGGCAAATGTTTTCAATCCTGGACTAGATCCATTCTCTGGTTCTCTCTTCTTCAGTCTTCAAGAGCTTTAATAAAACTGGCCTTTTGAGTCCATAGTTTGTGTTGTAACATTTGAATTTTCTCTTTTTTTTTGTTTTACAACAGGGGCATTTTAAAGAACTCATAAATTTCAGGCTTGGAAGATCCAACTGCTTAACAAACATTCTTTAAAATATTGACAACCTGTCTCTGACATTCGTCTTGTGATAAGATTATCCATCAGATGTTTCACATGAGGTTGTGGACCACCCAATCATTAACTAATATTTAATAATTTGTGGAACATCTTACTTTATTCATGTTGATCAGTTTTCCACTAGGCAAATGGATGATCGCTGTACTTGCCACCCTGTTACTGCTGGATTAGTGTGCTGCTTCTCCAACTTCTGTTGATCTGTATGGCTCATGCTTTTTACCATTCAGTCTGAGAGCTGTGAATTTTCCCAGGAAGGAAATTTGGTCTCGATCTGCGAATTTACACTGGCCGTTCTCGCTTACAATTTCGGTAAGCAAAGACTGCCGAATTCGCTGCGCGATCAAGTATAAAAATCTCACTCGCTCATCCCTATATCTGAATACACATCAGGAAGAAAGTGGAGCCCATTTTTGCCAGGTATGTGCATAATATGGCAGTCATCTGTTTTTTGTGTTTTTTTTGTGTGTGTTTTTTGAGACCAGCTACCGCTCTTTGTAAGACTTTAATCCCCTGCACAGTTTGATTCTTGATATGATGGGTTGCCTCACTAGCCCTTAGGAATGTGAAGGCAGGGAAGTTTGATTACAATGGACCATAGCCTGCAACTTCAGCATTTAAATGTGATAGGATCACTTTCACAGCTATTATATGAGGTGCAAGAATGACCAGATAATAGAGATAGATACATAGCTTGCCTAGATAGCATGGCTTCCTGTTCAAGGAAGTACCACTTTACACTCTGATAAAAGAAAGTACATTTTTAGTTCTTTATTTTTTTATTTTTTTTACAAATGCAATAATGTTACAAAGCAAATTAAATATTTACCTTGTCACCTAATCACCGAAGGTGCAGAATTTTCATAATTCATTCACCTCTAAATAGGAAAAAAATCTACGTTAAAGTGGGGAAAAGCAACAGACACCATTCCCTAAAGCCTGGCAGTGTAAATAGCAATAGATCACAGTAAAATTCCTTACCCGATGATTAAGAATGATTGGGATATCTGCATGTGTGACTTCAACTAATTGTCTAGTAGCTTTGTATTGCACACTCTGCTATATTTTCTCCAAATTTTTACATCCATTTTTCATAATTAATACATTGTTATATTATGTTTATAGATACCTTTATAGGCAATTCACATAGGTATGTATTTACCATACAAAAAAAAATGTAAATGACTTTGTTTTTCTGTATTTTCTTATTTGTTATATTTCTGTTTGTTGAGCCCCAAGGACTAATCTTCTTTTAACATTTTCTCAGCTTCTCTATCTTTATATTTTTTTTCATTGTATTATATATCAAGTATTAGCCACATGACTGCTCATCCTGTAAGTTCTCATTCAGTTATTGCATCAGATGCTTACCAATGGAATCTACTATTCTCACTGCAGTGTTCTTTCCATCCTATGTGCCTCGTTATGTCTCCTATTATCTATTTAGCTTGTAAGCACTTTAGGGCATTGCTGTTCTTTCACCTTTTTGTGTGATCTCTGCATACACAGTCCTCAAAATAAAAAGATATGCACAAGGGACAGCGCAGAGAGTACATAATGCAATTTTTGTATAGGAAAGTAAAAAGGACAATGTTGCCTTGTGAGAAAAAACATATGTGCCCAATTGCAAATATTGCTCTTATTCAGTGGAGTAAAATGGCTTCTATAAAGCAAGAAATCAACAAATGCTTTCCAAGAAACAGGGATTAAAGCAGAGTTGGATTAAAGTAAATGAATCTGTCAAATTCAGTAGAGAGAATTGATTATTAGACTAGCTGGAGAGCAAACACTTTCTGTCCAGAAAGGATCAAACAGCTATAACTCAGCATTGCAGACTTTTTCCAGTGATACTGTAAGGAGACTGAATAATTCTTCTTAGGAATACATCCAATGATATAAAATATCATTACACAATCCACTGCTATGCAACATTCTAGTACAATAGTGTCCATTTAACTGGTATAGTATACTACAAAAATGTTCTCCCTGGCTTAAGTTACAAAAAAAGATGGTTAATTAAAAATTAAAGTAGATCTCAAACTAAGCTAGGAAGTTTAGAAGAAAAAAAACATACATAAAGTATAAACTTTCCTATACAATTTATACAGTACTGCCATCTAAAAAATACAGTTCAGAAATTCTAAACTTCTAAATACTATAATGCTAAATCTGAAATGCCACCATTTGTAATTCAACTAATCCAAAAAAAAGATTATCTTTGTAAATTGAGCCTCAAATCTAGTATCTGTATGTTCCAAAACAGCACTTGACCTAACAACCTTAATCTTTATTACCGTCTGTTGGTTTATGTGACTGCTCAAATACTAATTTCAAAGACAAAATTGCTAATAATGCAATAGAGAATAACAGGTGTTTGGGTTACTTGGGAATTTTAGAGCAAGAAACAGGCCTGGATTTTCACAAAATGTACTGCTATATGTTGGAGAAATGTTAGAAATGCGTGTGGATCCATTCCCTTGAGGACTAGAGTAGGACAGCCCTGCTCTAGGAAATGACATGACAATTGGACGACTGTACTGCACTGCTAGTAGTTATGGATTCTGATTTAATATTTTAGAGTAATAATCATTCAGCATATTAAAATAGCAATGGTGGAGTGTATTATAACTTATTGTTCAAATGACTGAAAAAACAGGTCCTTTAAACCTCTACCATTAACATACCTTTAACACAAAACAAAATGTAAAATACAATTACCAACCCCCATTAAAAAAAATTATAAATAATTGTACAAAAATAAGAAAAACATCCTCCTTTTGTTAGGTGCCCACCTTCATGCTCATCTTTTAAACCAGTGTTTCACAACCTTTTTAACATGGGCGAACCCTTTCAAGTCTTCAGGGAATCCCCTGCTATGATTACTATATCCGCAGCTCACAGTACATAAGTGTGATAGTGGGAACAATGACTCTTATATTGCTAGCTTTTGGGAAGGCTGCTACCCTTACAGATAGCCGAAAAAAATAATTGGTGTCAGTTACACAGACCTGAGAGATCCAATCTGCTTATTGTTTAAGAAACCCCTAGTAACCTCTGGAGGTTGAGAAACACTGTTGTAAGGTGTGTGGAAGCAAAATGCAGAGTTTAGGGTTTGCTCCTATAACTCAAACTGTAAAATGCCTTTTTTGCCAAATTAGATAAATATATATATATATATATATATATATATATATTGCATTTTATAACTTTTAATTACATAAATGTATATATTTCCTATATTAAAATCAGTTTAGCAATAGAGAATTGCAATAGGGAATTGTTGTGATCTATGTTGTTTTTTGTTTTAAATCTTTCATTGATATCAATTTTTTATAAGGTTAGAAAAAATAATATGTATTTCAAATATATCCAATATTAAAGTAAAATAAATAAAATATTATTTTTCCTGTATTTGCCTGTGTATTATGCACCACTACACTGGAAGACTTTCTTTTTAAGCCTTCTCTCCATAGCTTCCAAAGTCTAATGAATGTTCAGACATGCAGGACTAGATCAGGATTAGTTTTGAAGCAAGGGTAATAACAATAGTAGAAAACTAGAAAACTGCTAGACCCCATCTCTTACATAATCAGGAAATATACAATGTATAAAATATACATTGTGAATTTCTTGCTTATTGAATTAAAGTTACTTTCCCAACATCTTCTGGTAATAATCAAACCAGCCATGTACTGAAATTTTAATGCATCAGACCCACACTGCACAGAAAATCCTTAAAGCAGAACTAAACCCAGTTAATACTCACCTGTTCCCATTCCAAGGAGGCCACATCATCTTCTTTTTTCTTCTCTTCCTCATTCTGATCTTCTTACATCTTGATTAGCCAGGCCAGGTTGACGTAACATCAGTTTATTCAATCCTGGCAATGCACAGCTCAGTAAATTTGAGTTGAGTTGAAGAGAACGATCAGGCAGATGAGAATGTTTTATACAGAAGGGACATTGGCTTTCCCTTCCTGCAATAAAGTCCTCCCTGATCGTATTTTTAAAGTATACTTTAGTTCCACTTTAAGTTAGGTAAAGGGGGGCATATCTCTAAAGACTGTATATTGTCATTCACCAAAATCATAAAATATACTGAGCAAGGTTTTTATATTCAAATCACAGAGTTTAAATCTGTAGACAATATTAGCTACCTTTGCTGCCTATACTTCTGCTAGCCAGTCCGTGGGTATTTTACCTGGAGGGTTTAAACCTTTGCCTACCTTTCTGTTCACAGTGCCAGCTGTCATTGTTGTAATAAAGCTTACCTTAAGAAAACATGCACACTTTCTATTCAGACATTTTGGTACATTGCACTGTGCCGTTTTTGTACACAAAATAATATCTGAAATGATAAATTCTGTTTTTTCTACACGACATCCAGTAAATAAGATTGTCTCTTACATTTACTAACCTTTGCTACAAACATGGAAAGTAGAAACAGGTTGGTTGTTATGGCAACATGGATTGTTCTTACTTGATACACTTTTATACACATAGAGATGATGTGATTATAAAAATGTACAAGAAAGGTTCAGATGGATCAGCTAAGTTATTTGTGAAATGGTAAATTGAATTGGTCGGATAGGAGACTGCATTCAAAGGAAAGTTTTTTCCTTTTGCAGGGATAACAATTTGGTGTACAAACTGTATACAAATTTGGACAAAAAACTCATGTCAGTAGATTTATTTACAGATATCAAAGGTTCTGTGCCAATGCAGCCAAATATGCACTCATCAGGAATAAAATGTTTACAGCAAGAGAGAGAAACAGAAAGAGAATCATTGGGAATTTCCAGAACTTTATCACAGATAGCAAACAAAACTACAGAATATTTATTGTTATCCGAAGTTTCAGCGAGATACAGCCCATCTTTCTCAAGATGCATAAATGAAACATTATAGTATAGTATTACAGTGTAACTAAATTTTTGTTGTTTGTAGAAACCATAGTCACCGTTCAAATCTGCTGTTTACCTTTTTGTAGGTGCCCTGCACTGATGACAGTTCAAGGAATTTTTCACCACTGCATCCTCCGAAGCCACCATCTGGGTCCAAAGGGATTCTTCTTGGCCATTGGACAACCTTTGATAATGCATTACTGGGAGTTACATTACCCCCAGTGTCTGGGTCTATTCGTGGTGGTACCATGCATGGAGCTGGGACCTACACTGGATTGTAAATGTGCAATACAGTGTAGCCAAAATACATTGGCCACCTGAAAGTGTTTTGCTTGGCTCTTCTGCCAAAAAAGTGGTGACTTTTTGATTTTTTGGGGGGATGATTTTATTGTAAATACCTCAATTGCTTCCACAGCAACTCTTGCCCTCCCACAAACACACACCTGTTGTTAGGGGAGGATGGTGATGTGTACTATAAGGCTAAACAAAAATGAATTGGAGGCACAAAGATGATAAACAAAAAGTAAAACAGAAAATGTAAGGACAAGGGGGAAATCATAATATTGCATAATTCTGGCAAGCAACTAGGCAGCTCCTTTATTTACAGTGCAGATGCCTACCTTCCTTCTGTATATCAGCTAGTGAGCAAAATGTCTTTTCTAGTTTAGCATTCTTTAGTGATGCTCTCTTTTGCGCATTATAAAAGCATTCTTGAATCCAGGGGAGAGATGGACTTCCAAACGCTTCAAGCCCACTGATAGATACAGCTTCTACCATTAACGTTGTTGTCACCTCTTACCGTACACCATTTCACAGATTAACTATGTATTTTAAATAAGAGAAATACACATTGTGAACAAAATATTTTCAAAAGGAGAGAAAGAAGATTATCTTGGAAAGAAAAGAACCACAGAAGAGCTCACCCAATGCCTCCCAGGGCAAGATAGACTATGCAGTCTACAATGTTTCAGTGGATATATATTAATACAATAATTGTGCACCCTTTCCTGGCTACAAACCATATTATTTGCATTTTACTTATGTATTGAGTTTTTATAGCAAGAAACAAAACTGTGCATTCTTAATTCACTTTCTTGAATTACTGGTCATTTATAATTTTTTATGTAGATGTATTTGTTAGGTATACAAATAAATAATTCTAATGCACAGGCACATTAACAGTTACAAGTATTAACAGTAGACGTTGTCATAGCAATTGCTAAGCAAGCCTGGATTTTCAAATGAAAGAAGAGAATTGCTTATTCAGCTTCACCAAGCACACGATGAAGGAGCATTGGTATTTCGAAACTTAACAATAGATTGTGTTTATTGAGGAGCCATTTATTCAATCGCCCATTTAGTAAAGAAACACAAGAGAATGCACAGCAATAAAGCTTCAACTATTTAAATAGATAGAGTATCAGGTTTTAATATGAATGTTGGCTACATATTGTTAAACATCTTTAGAAAGTGTATGTACCAATATTTTGTATTATAAAAAAAGGTTTTCTCCTAAATCAAGGACTATGCTGAAAAAGATATTTTTTAAAAATGTTTGATATTTTTAAAAGATATATTTTTAAATGATATGTTGGACTTCCTTGTGTAGAAAAAATAATAACCACCTATTATTAAAGCATATATTAATGAAAAAAATAATAATAGGCCTAATTTACCAAACTATAAACTATTTAGCAAGTGGTACTGTTAGCAAGAAAAGCATATGGTAGAAAGTATTGGTCATATATCAAAACATTACCACTTTAATACTTCAAAAAATATGTTTGGGACTTTTAAGGCACCATATATTCAAGGTTTCTCTTTCCAAACAGATTTTTAACCATAGGATTCCAATGCATTTGATTTAATCAATATGACCAAATAATCTTATAAAAACATTTTATTTTAAAATCAACACCAAAATGCTAGCTTGTATACAAACATACATGCTCTCTTTAGCATGCAACTAACAGAGACACGCTATCCTCGACACGTTTCGCGGATCACGTCCACTCCTTCAGGAGGAGAGAAAACTATAGAAAGACAACGTAGAGAAGGGTTTTTGTGGCAAAAAGATGAATTGCATTAATGATTAACACTCATAATACACATAAGTAATAATATTAACGCTTCAAAATGACTAGAGGAACATATCCAGATCATTATCGTATGGGCCCCTAGGGGGCACCAGACAAAGAACGTCTAACAAGAATATATACGGTAATATCTTAACAATTGTGTTGCATACGTATGTCGATAACCCGATGTGTTTTGCACGACTTGGGCTTCTTTAGGGGTGAGGCTACCTTTAGCAGGGTTGAACACAGTTACTTTGCAGTATATATTCCTGAAGATAGGCCACATATGTTTATATAGCATATAGGGGAATCAATTTCCTGGACAGATTGTAGATGTAGCAAACAGCTACAGTGGGGAGGAGAGAAACTTAAGGTAGACATCCAAAAGGGAGAACCTTAAAGTCCAGGAACAATGGGCATGGAGACTGCAGCCGCAGTCTGTGATAGCTAGTATGGCACTCAGTGCCACACTAGCTGTCACAGACCTTGGCTGCGGTTCTCCCTTTGGGTGTTTATCTTAAGTTTCTTTGACTCGTCGTTACCACTTTTAGCATCTTTTTCCACCCTGAGTCACACTCTGGGTTACCACTTAAGGGGTTAAATGACCCTAATGTATTTTGCTGCATTTGTGGTGAATATTCCCAGCATAAACAGATAAGAAACATTACAGAATTTGTGAAACAAGCATATCTTGCATATTTTGGTATTAAACTGGGGGACCAAGATAAGTATTGGGCTCCCCATATGGTATGCAAAACTTGTGTAGAGTGTCTAGGTCAGGAAAAAAATGGAAAACTGAAAAGTTTGTAATTTGGTGTACCTATGGTATAGCGAGAGCCCAAAAATCATATTGATTGTTGTTTTTGTGCTGTAAATTTAAAAGGTTTCGTTACAAGAAAAACAAGTGGGAGTACCCTGATTTGGAATCAGCAACATGACCTGTGCCGTATGGTTCTGATGTTCCCATACCAGTGTTCAGTACACTCCCTAATATTCCTGTATCCGACATGGAGGATATACAGGGTTTGGAGTGTAATCCAGGAGTTGGCAGTGGAAGTGAATATGAAGGAAATGTTTCATTAGGGATGAGCAAACGAGATTTGTAAGTTCCATCTCGAGGCGAATCGGGCCTTTCTCGCTTACCTAACATTTAGGCGAGAACAGCCTTGTGATTCAGCATGAGGTCGTGTTCTTGCAGAACAAACAAGAGAAAAAGCAGGGGGCAAGAACGGCCACGATTTCAGGCGGGAATGGTGCGGCTGGGAGAGAATCATTTGCTCCCAGGATGCACAGCAAGGCCCAGCAGCCCAACCAGGAGAGATCTGAGCAGAGGCATATATACAGGGAATCAGGGAGGGGTTAGTTACTCCATCTTGTGTTCTGGGTGAAGGATAGAAGTAGGGAGAGACGTGGATTGTGACAGGGACAGGTTAGGAGCCTTCTGTATATCTGTATATTTACAGATATTGCAGTTTTTGATACTCCCTGGTCCTATTTAGCAAAGAAGACATTTTGCTGGAAAAAAATTTCTGTCCTACATTAAAAAAATACAGATAATTCAGTCTGATACCTCTTGATATTTATCAAAAAAAGCCATTTTGCTGAAGAAAAAATTTCTGTCCTACTCTAAAAAATATACAGATATTTCATTGTTTGATACATCTTGCTATTTACCAAAGAAGACCGTTTGGTACAGGTGCATTTTTTCCCGACTAAGTAAAAGGCGACCGGTGGACGCAGGGGAAGGCGTGGCGTTGGGTCACATGCCGCATCTGGCAGGAGGCATACTCCCCAGGAGTACGCCACTGTCGGACAGCAGAAGCAGCAAACTGTTGGAGGCAGCAGCACAAGTGGTCAAACAGGTCTGAGATGTGTGCGGAGCACCAGTATGCTGGTAGATGTATTGAGGGGGAGGAATACAATCATACAGTCACGTCATGTGGAGAGTATTGTGGGCTGGGTCTCAGGGGCCTCAAGTGCAACAGGCTCTTCTTCTGCAGCAGCAGCAACAACCAGCACAGCCATGACAGGAACAAATACAGGAGTTAGTGTGGCAAAAGCGCCTATACCTCCCGATGACTCTGCCTTGTTGTTTTACAAACAGCCTGAGGATCTGTCAATGCGAATTTCAGAGGAGGAGGCAGACTTTGAGACCCTTTGGGAGTGTGGTCAGCACTTGCTGGGCGAGGGTTCTGGATCATTGACTGCATTTGCAGAGGTTGTCTTAGATGAAAATGAGGATGATTATGACTGAGATGTCACCTGGGAACCACCAGTGCCTGTAAGGGCTAGCAACAATTTCGAAACAGACGTAGAGGAAAGGCAGCAGCAATAGACTGGGGATGGAAGGGGCCACGAATCCTCCTCGTGAGTCCCAAAGAACACACAGACAAGTAGGCACAAGCAGGGGAACAGTCAGAGACAATGTGACCGTGGGGGAGATGGAGCTGGAGCAGACGCAGGGCACCCAGCAGACGCATAGGCAGGCAAAGAAGAAAAGCAGTAGAGTGGTTGCACGCACCTCTCCAATGTGGTCCTTTTTCACGCTGAAAGACGATGACGGGGGGGTAGCAATCTGCCTCCTGTGCCACAGGCAGATCTGCAGAGGACATGCCGGATCACATTTGGGTACAACATCTCTGCTTTCCCACATGTGAAAGAACCACAAACCAAAGTGGGAGCAGTACTTGCGTTCTCTTGAAGGAGGTGCAACCACATCATCGTCTCTTCTTCCACCTCCACTGTCATTGCTACTAAGGCTCAGGAGGTTGGTGCCAGCCAGACTTCTAGCGCCGATGAAGTATAAGCTTCTGGCCGCAGGTTTTGTGGCGTCAGACAATGTTTGTCGCCGCAAGATGGGTACTCCAGTAACTATGGGTACTTCCCTAGCTTCCAGTCCCTTCAGCCCATTCTACCAGAGTTTTGCGCAAGGTATCAGGCTATGAGCCCAACTAACAAAAGAGTAATTGAGCTCAATTTGCGTCTAGCCAGACTATTGGCTTTGCAGCTCCTGCGGTTCAGCAATGTGCACTCTGCTCCTTTCTGTGACCTGATGGCCTGTGGCGAGCGGCGGTGGAATATACCAAGCAGGCATTACTTCTTCCGCACAGCTGTACCCAGTTTACATGCACATGTAATGGCTAACCTCTCCTGGGCATTGGCATTCTCGGTGTCTAGCCAAATCGGAGTGGGATGCTAAGTGTCCTTCACTGCTCACTGAGTGGCCTTGCATAGCTCAGTGGGGTGTAGTCTGCAAGAGGCATTCCAGCACCTGGTACCCCCACTGAGAGGTGTGGTGAGACACCATGGGGCTTCCCAGTCCTCTCCCTTCTCCTCCTCCTTCTTCATTCCTTCTACCGCCAACCACTCTCATTTCGTCAATCCTAAAAGGCCAGCAGCAGAGGACACTGTGGTTAAGTGGGAACACCACTACGGCTCCCTCAAGCACACATATTGCCAGGCAGTGTTGAAACTGGTGTCCTTGGGGGAGAAAAGTCCCACCACCAGTGAACTCTTGTCCGCTTTCCACAGAGAGGTTGAGGCTTGGCTGAAGCCCTCCCGGCTCACAACAGGCAACGTAGTGTGCGACAACGGGGCCAATCTTGTGGCCGCGCTATGCATGGGCTGCATAACACATGTGCCCTGTTTTGCGCATGTACTGAACCTGGTGGTGCAGAAGTTCCTCCACACGTCTTCAGGACTGCAGGACATAGTGAGACAGGCTCGCTCCATCTGCAGCCATGTACGCTAATCCTCTACTGCCACTGGGGTGCTTAGCAAGATCCAGCACCAACATAGGCTGCCATCGCATAGACTCATTTGTGACACTGTAACTAGATGGAAACTCAACCCTTCACATGCTTCAGCGTCTGTGTGAGCAAAAGCTAACCATCCGCCATTACTTGGTCAGCGTTGTGCATGGAGGCAGCGGGGCCCTTGGTAAAGCCACACAACTGACCTATTTTACCAGTGACCAATGGCTGCAGATTGAGACACTGTGCAAGGTACTGGCCCCCTTTGAGCAGGCTACAAACGTTGTGAGTTGGAAGCGGTCAGGCTGAAACAATGTCATACCCGTCATCTTGTGCACCCTGTGTGGCCTGATGGAAAGTGGCAATGGAAGAGGGGAAGAAATGGGGGAGGAGGATGAGGGTGACATTACACTCCATAGCGCACAGCCAGCATCTGGTGGAGCAAGAAGAAACACTGGCCAGCATCAGGAGTTTCAAGAGGAGGAGGAATAAGATGATGATGGACCCGTCCAACACGAACCCGTCCAACAAGCATTTGTGCTGTCACGCCCCAGGCATTGTGAGGGCCATGGAACAACAGGAACTTCTGCAGCTTGAAGAGGAGGAGGTAGGTGATGAGGAGGAAGACCTTTTGGCACCTACTGAGGGACAGGAGGATGATGAGCCCAGGGAACTCCTCTTTTATATGTGTGTCCACATGTTGCGATGCCTACAGGACCCCCGCATTTGCAGCATCAAAAAACGGGATGATTACTGGCTGGCCACCCTTCTGGACCACCGCTACAAAGTCAAAAAACAGTTTCTACCCAACCCAGTGCAAGAGAAGGAAAACGCAACCCGCCTGAGCAGAATACTATGCGACCGTCTTTGTGAGTTCCGCCCATCACATTCCACACAGGATTGTATTCCACCCTCCAGCAGCAGCAGTAGTGGCAGCAGGCCACACACATCCAAAAGTTCAGGCCAACGTAGGGGGGATTTTCTGGATGCCTAGCCAAACCTGTGGCAGGGGCAGGGGCATAACCATCGAGAACGGATGAAGCACATGGTGCACAATCACGTTGTCTCTTTTCTGGCTGGTGGTGTTGACGATAGCAGTTATGAGGAGAATGCCTGTCCTGACAGTAGTGACGCCATTCATTTTTTTTCAGTTTAACTTTTCTGCTAGTTATCGCAACGTCCAGGGGTGGCATTCATCGCTAGTCTCATGCCTGCCATTGTGCCAGCTAGCAATATACTTTACATTTCTGCTGCTTCCGGGAGGCAAACAAACTGCATATGAAAACCCCCAGTACTGCCACCGTGATAGTTATCATTGCCTTTGCCTAATTTTTCACGTAATTATTGTAGGAATGAGGTTTGGCATTCATGTCATCCACTTCATGATGCAAACTACCAATATCGTCTACCTTCCTACCACTTCCAGCACCACAGACCACAGCATCAGTGCTGGCGCACAAAACATCTTGGTCTGGCCCTTCACAAATTTCAGATATTTGTATTACACACTTCTGGGTGGCATTGACGATGGATTACACCCAGCTCTAGATGCCAGTTACCAATGCAGTCGACGGTCTGTCTCAGGGCCGACCGCCTCCTCCTGCTGCTGTTGCTGCCGCCTGTCAGTACTCCATTCACTTAAATTGTAATACACTCATCTGGGTGGATGGTATTGACGATGCACTACACCCAGCTCTAGATGCCAGTTACCAATGCAGTCCATGCTCCGTCCCAGGGCCCACTGCCTCCTCCTGCTGCTGTTGCTGCGGCCTGTCAGTAGTCCATTCACTTAACCCCCCTA
>NC_092858.1:134737437-134741849 GCF_032062135.1 Pyxicephalus adspersus
GAGAAGTGCCCCGCCATCCTGGATCCATCCGGATCCTGTGATCGCCGCTGGACCGCGGGGATCAGGTAAGGGGGACCCCCAAAGGTACCCCGAGTGTGACTCGGGATTACCGCTTTTTGCAATTTTTCCGGCCCCGAGTCACACTCGGGAACACCCCTTAGGGGGTTAAATTGTATTACACACTTCAGGGTGGCATGTAGAGAGAGACGTGTAGTGTGACAGGGACAGGGCACTGTACTGTAAAATAAATACAGATACTTCAGTGTTTGATACCTGTTCCTGTTTACCAAAGAAGACTGTTTGGTACAGTGAAATTTCTGTCCTACTATAAAATAAATACAGATAATTTAGTATTTGATAGATGTTCCTATTTACCAAAGAAGACCATTTGGTACAGTTAAATTTCTGACGATGGACTACACTCAGCTCTAGATGCCAGTTACCAATGCGGTCCCCGCTCCTTCTCAGGGCCCACCGCCTCCTCCTTCTGCTGTTGCTGCCCCCTGTCAGTAGTACAATCACTAAAATTGTATTACACACTAATGGGTGGCATTGAGGATGCACTACACCCAGCTCTAAATGCCAGTTACCAATGTAGTCCACGCTTCATCTCAGAGCCCACCGCCTACTGCTGCTGCCTCCGCCTGTCAGTACTCTATTTACAAAAATTGTTTTACACAATTCTGGGTGGCATTGACGATGCACTACACCCAGCTCTCCATGACACCTACCAATGCGGTCTCCCTGGCGATACCTGAGCAGAGGCCACACACTGGTTCTGCTCTCGCTGACCCACGCTCCGTCTCTGGTCCTCCATCCTTTTGCCTAATGTCACTGCGCTACTTCCAAACAACTTTGTGGGTGGTATTCCTAACACATGTTCTCCAGATCATGATGCCAGCTAGCAATGCGGTCTAAAGCAGAGACTGCTGCTAATGGGTTTAGTTCACACCTATGCCACCCTTTCTCAATGTACTAATGTTTATGCTGCATTCTGTAGGCTGTCCATCATGCAAGAATCCGGTTTGCATTTTCTGGAAAAGGACAAGGTCTTTTGGAATTTTTGTATTTTGGCCACTGTTGCCACTGTTCTTCTACACATACCTAGGAAAATTGGTGGTTCTAACATGTATAGGGGCTTTGCTATTAATGTTTAAAGTCAGCACATTGACTTTATTAGAATTCGCAAAATCATTTCACTGAAATTTCTCGAACCCATTGGAAGTTTGAGGAAACCTTCACGAGACTGTCAGAGGCCTTCTCGCTCATCCCTATGTTTCATCAAACCAGCAGTTCTCCGAAGAAGGGCTCAATGATTTATGACCTAAGTCTGTCAAAACAAGTAACTGAACTTTTAGCATCCAGGCTAAAAGAAAACAACTGTCTGAGACCGGAAGTTAAAATAACGGTTTATAGGACAAGAGAGGGGACACTCCTACTATATTTCAGTTAGGATGGAGACTGTGTGTAGTGCTGTAACATCCTTGGACTACTAGCTAATATGGGAGTACCAAAATACTGAGCAGAAGACTGGCAGCTTTTCATAGACTGTTCCAGTCAAAGTTTGAAATCTGTTTTACTGCATATTGGAAACTGCTATGCATCAATTCCAATTGGTCACTCAACAAAACTTAAAGAAGAATATGAAAATATCCAAATGGACTTACAAAAGCTTTGCCATCATGAACACCAATGGTCCATATGTGTTGATTTAAAAATGGTGAACTTCCTACTTAGACAGCAAAGTGGATACACAAAGTAACCATGTTTCATCTGCTTTTGGAATAGTAGAGCAAAGCAGGATCACTGGAACAAACGTGACATGGCCTTCAGGGGATAACGAGCCAATAGATGACAAAGAAAAAATCATTCTCCCTCCACAACATAAGTTGGGATTAATGAAGCAATTTGATAGAATCCTGAACAAGGACAGTGATTGCTTTAAATACATTTGTAGATTCTTCCCTGGATTGAGTACTGAAAAATTAAAAGCAAGAATCTTTGATGGACACCAGATTCAGAAACTGATAAATGATTCAAATTTCACAAGTTACATTACTGATACTGAAGCTTTTTGCCAGGCACAGCTAGGTCATGGTTGCCAAGAATTTCTTGGTTAACAAAAGCACAAAATTATGAAGAACTGGTATTAAGTTATTGAAATTGGTATGATTAGTTGATCACCTGCTTAGTTCAATATTTCAATAATTGCCCACCATATCCCCACAGTATTGTAACAATTCAAAATATGCGGAAAGAAAGGGGACATAATTGGCACAAGGGATGAGCTAGCTTATTAAATTCGGTCTCACAGCGAATTGGGCCGTTCATGTTACAAACATGTAAGCGAGAACGACCTTTGTAAATTCGGCTAGCGAGACCACATTTTTGGAACCTGCAAGACAAATCAGGGGAGAGGAGATGTCAGCTCCGCTCCTCCGGTTGCTCTGGCAGCCCTTTACTAGTTGTATTTGTTCTTGGATAGAGTTTCTGGATGCGTTCATAAACGCAAGCCGCATGACTCACTCTGAGTGGGAGGATTGGGGCTTTTTTTAGGGACTATTAAGGGCTGCAAGAGCAATTAATATATATATATATATATTTATATATATATATATACCAGCTGATAACCCGGCATTGCCCGGGAATTTATTTATTGTAATCTTATATTATACAGGAAAAGGAATCAAATAAAGCTATAGTGATTTTTATGTCTACGGTGTTGTTTAAATTTTTTTTGCCTTTGATTGCACTCGGCCAATTGCCTTAAGTTTTCTCGAAGGCATTATTACAGGCCAGAAATTTGTGAAAGAGTCCAAAAATAAGTATGTAAAAATAGTGGAAAAGGCACACTGTCACCGGCTATACATACACACATACAAACATGCAAATATACCTTTGACATTTACCACAAAGCTGTAGATCAGGGGTGCACTCACATGAGTGTGAGTCATATGTCTAGCAAGTTTGGTTTACATGTCTCGATGCCTTTCCTAGTGATTACATACACACATACATACATCCAATTTTATATATATAGATTTATATCGTTCTGACATATACCATAAAGCTGTACAATGAAACACTGGACTAGACCTATCAGTCTCTGTATAGAGGAGCTGACACTCCAATGTACCCCCACAGTCACACACTTCTATTATACATTTATATACCTTTGACATTTACCACAGCACTGTACAAAGATCAGCGGTGTCATATGTCCAGCAAGTTTGGTTTAATTGTCTCTATGCGTTTCCGAGTGATGACATACACACATACATACATACATCTAAATATAGCTCTGACATATATACCAGCCCTGGACATAGATGACTGGTGCACTCACATAAGTCTCAGTCATATATATGGCAAATTTGGTTGAAAAATCTCCATGCATTTTCGAGTGATGGTGGAACATACACACACATACATACAGACATACATACATCCAATTTTATATACATAGATAGATTTATATAGCTCTGACATATACCATAGTGCTGTACAATGAAACACTGAGCTAGACCCATCAGTCCATGTACAGAGGAGCTGATTCTCTATTGTCCCCCCACAATCAAGCACTATTATTGTACATTAATATACCTCTGACATATACCACAGCCCTGTACAAAGATCAGCGTGTCATATGTCCAGCAAGTTTAGTTTAAATGTCTCTATGCGTTTCCAAGTGATGGTGGAACATAGCAAGTTTGGTTGAAATGTCTCCATGCATTTCCTAGTGATGACATACACACATCCAAATATAGCTCTGACATATAGCACAGTGCTGTACAAAGATGACTGGTGTACTCACATAAGTCTCAGTCATATATATGGCAAGTTTGGTTGAAATGTCTCTCATGCATTTTCGAGTGATGTTGGAACATACACACACATACATCTGATTTTGTATATATAGATACATACATACATACAACCACATAAAGCTCTGACATATAGCACAACACTGTACTGTACTGTACTGTACTGTACTGTCTCAGTCATATGTATAGCAAATTGGGTTGAAATGTCTCCATCCAACTTTATATATGTACATATATATATATATATATATATATATATATATATTACATAAACTCTAGGGGGTCTATTTAATTCAATACTACTGAAAAGTTAAATTTGGCAACTTTTAAGTTCCAAGACCTTTAGGGCTCAAATTATAAAACAGGGAATCTCACAGTCCCTTAAGCATTCCCTAGGGGGAATTAATTACTGCAGTTGAAACACATGGACCTGAAGATTCCCAAGAGAGAAAGTTTCAAGGAATGTCTGCTTCCCTGTTTTATAAATAAAGCCCTAATGGTCTTGTAACTAAAAGTTGCCAAATTGAATCATTTAGTAGTATTGATTTTTGCCTGGTATATATTCCATACTTTCAACCTTGAAAATGC
>NC_092858.1:134743019-134751473 GCF_032062135.1 Pyxicephalus adspersus
AGTTCCTCACATTTTTATGCAATCTTTTTGTTCAACCCACTGAATTAAAGCTGAAAGTCTGCAGTTCAACTGCATCTGAGTTGTTTATTTAAAAATTAATTGTGGTAATGTACAGAAATTAGAAAAAGTTGTCTCTGTCCAAATATTTATGGCCCTAACTGTACTATTCTCCCAAATGACTTTATTAGATCACCAAATTACGTTCACATTGCAGACAATGAATATATAGTGGCAAAATGCTTTTGTTGAGATGGATTTTATTAGATCATGATGTTTTTATGTAATTGTTTGAGCATGAATTTGACAATTTTATTGGAATGTTATTAAAGTCACTTTTGTACACATTAGCTTAAGCTTTAGAATGATGTTTTTAAACCTGAAGTAAAAATTTTGATGAATTTAAAGTGGATCAGGGAGAAAGAAGAAAGACACCATCTGCACCATCAGTGTGAGTGGATAAGATCCTAAGGAGGGTACTGCAGAGAAATCCGCCATTGTAGCAAAAAATAAGTAGTTATGAGGTAACTTCAGATATGAGTGTTCATATCTTTATTAGGATATGCATAATGCATACAAGGTAATGTATACTATTTCATTAAATAGACACATATAGGTACTTAATTGCTTGGAAAAGAAAGATTAGAGATGTTGCCGTAATCTGAGGTTTATTGTGGTGCAGGCTTTTGTAAATCATTTCAGAAATTTCATATGTAAGAAAAAAAAATCTGCATACTCAAAAAGAATTTGTACTGGTATCTATCATTAGAACCTATGTAATCAATGTGTGTATAGACTTATATACAATACATCACATTTACTAGAGCTTTAACACTATAATGTAAAATATAGTGCGCATAATACATTATATAAAAGTGTTCTCAAGGTCAGCGATTGGTACAAAAAAAAGATAATTGCTGTTAATATATATTAGGCAGTTATTATGTACTTTCTTTAAAAAAGAGAGGAATCTGTCTATTACACAGTTTATTATAATAAAGACCTATGGGTCATGCTATATTCCAAAAAAGTCTTGGGTCAGATCCTAAATAAAACGCTGTGCAGTGTATCTCATATGATTCTGTTTTGTGAATCATTTTACCACAGTGACACCTGCTGGCCAAGTGCAATATGAAAAACTCTGATGACATCAGGGGAAGAAAGGGAGTGGCGGTTGCTTGAGAGTGCCAGTTGCTTAGATTCTTGATAACAAGGAGTTTACACAAATAAGAATCTAGATATGTATATTTGTAGCAGTTTTAAAAACCTGATTTAGGATTATAATCTGTTTTGGTAAATTTCAACACCAGTTTTCAGCCCTTCCTGAAATCAACATTCACATCACTGCAGGACTCCAAAAATATGCAGATTGTAAAATGGAACCACATTGTTTGACAAAATGCACAGATATTCAACACTAGCAGAAGTGTTAAATGCCAAAAAGGCCTACAGAGGTTGCAGAACTGGAACCAGATTGATGGTAGGAGAAATTGGCTGCAAAGAAGGTGCTTACAAAAACTCTTTTTTATAGGTAGCTTTCATCTGAAAAGGTATTAAATGTTCATAGTCTGGCCACAGGTTCCGGGCTTCAAGAAAATAGGGTAAAATAAATGACAGATGCTCTCTAAGTATGAAGCTAAAGCTTTAGCTCAGAACAAAAGTCAAGCCAAAACTTTTTTAAGAGGATTTGGGAAGTGTAGAATCCATGTCAGGTTTTTTTGCTATCTGGCATATGTTATAGAAATTTTCGCTCACTATCTGTCCCACTGACAATGGTATCACCAGACAGGTAACAAGCGAAAATCTGTCACAAAGATACAGACAGAAATAATAAGTTGACAAGTTCTTATTTCTGTCTGTCTAAGACTTTGATAACCAAGATAACTTCAAACAATACCTTTGAATTTGAGGTCAAATGTGTCCATAGTTTTACTTTTAAACAATAATATCACCAAAACATTGTAATTAATTGACAACTAGAGGGGTCTCCTTTACTATGTATTTATTCTACCTTCTTAATATTCTACAGCTGCTTTTGGCATACTAAGATTATATTTAAATCGGAATAAACTATTGCTTAGTTAGGTTTAACTGTGTTTTTTGTCTGTTAACATTACTAAAATCAGACAATAGCCTGGGACTCTTTTTGGTACTCCGTCTTCCTCCCACATTCCAAAAAACATGCAGTTAGGTTAATTGGCTTCCTCCAAAAATTGACCTTAGATTGTGTTAAAGATAAATGACTATGGTAGGTACATTAGATTGTAAGCTCCTTTGAGGGACAGCTAGTGACATGACTATGGATTTTGTGCCTTTTAGCGCTGCATAAAATGTTGGTGCTATATAAATAATAATGTAGTCTATTTTTTTTAACACACAATTGTGCTAAAGCCCAAAAGTCCACTTCACTTACTTTTAAACTCAGTAATTTAGAGTATTATCCATAGCAGCATAGAAAGCAAAGCTGCGCTTATGCAGCATGATCAAATGCAGCAGAGCATTGAGATAATTTTAGAAATCATGTTTATACTTTATAATCCATTTGTAAGTGATCTGCAGTGCAAAATGACATGTTCTGGCACTTGTTATTTAAATCTCCAACACTTTTGCCAACAACAAGAAGGAATTGTATAGAGGCTATTTGCATTTTGAGAGCTTGACACCATTCTGTTCAAAGACTGTAGATAATTATTTAGCATTATTGCATGCAGAGGGAATTTTATATTACTTTGTAATGATCTAGACACTGATCCATGAGTTCCATCCAATAATATATTTTGGAATGACATCGTACTTACTAAAAACCTTATTCTTTTCTTTATGGAGGCCTGGATCTGACTTGTAGAGGCCTAATTTAGACCATCTTGTTTTAATATATGTCACTGACGCAATACAAGCATAAAAATCAAGTTTCCACATGGGGATTCATTGCTGGGACTTGCACCACCACAGGAGCTTGGTCACTTAGAAACCACCACTTTTGTTGATTTTAGCAAGTTATGTTATGCAGTTAACTCAGATATCCCTGAAGCATAAAAAATGTTCTGAAACTTAAGGGGATTTAGAGAGAAAAAAGAAAAAGGCATGAGCACTGACATGGTTAAAATGTGGGGTTGTTCTTTATACTATGGAGAAAATTGTATTACTTTATGTAGATGTTATTAATAAAGGAAACCCCCAAAAAAACTGCATATGTATTACTAAGGTATTGCTTGATTAATATATGTATGGTTTAAATTCAAAAAAGGCTGGTTCACAGGACAGAGCTAATGCAACATCATTTAAAAGGAAGGCTAACAAATGAAAAAACATCTTTAAAGACAGAAGGGGAAACCAGAAGTCTCCTGGGCTTTCAATCACTAGAATAAGCATTCTTTTTTTTCTTTCTTTTTTTTGTCCACATGACTGTAATTTAAAATGATTTTGTGCGCAACTGAAAGCCTGTCACTTTTATTGTAAATATGTGTCCTTATCCTGCTGTTTTATTGTTTATTTAGCTGAGTTTATGCCAGGTATTTGTGGTTCTGAAACTCTTAGAAGTGACAATAAATACACGTACTGATGTTCTTCTTTAATATGATTCACCTGTGATGATTTTACACCTGTTAAAATGAACTAGCTTAATAGGATTTTGTTTTTGCTACTTGTTTATATCTCTCAACTAGCAGTGTTTTGGCATTCCAGGTTGCTTAGCAACAATTTGACACTTTTGTGAACTAATAGATGATTATAAATAGCAATACGGTATGCTTCTAGGTCTATAACCATGTGTGTCGCCAAATGTGGGAAAAAAAAGAAAAAAAAGAAAACCGTTGCCATGATTACAACTCCCCTTTCTTGTTACAGAATTAGATGAGCCTTTGGTTAAAGTGGTTATCTTAGTAACACCAAGGAACATTAAATTCCAGCTAAATTCCACAGTAACATATTAATGTTTGCTCAGTTGCTAAGCAACACACACCATCTTGTAGAAAGCAGTGGGAGAAATGTAACTGGTTTGTACTTTTTTTTTTTCTAGATTGTTTACTATTTTCAACATTATATTAAAGTTTGCTGAGTGGAGTAATTATTGTAATTCTGTCTCTGCATTAGACTTAGCCTATAGTATTCACTTCTGATGTCAGGACAAGCCAAGGAATACTTTCATACTCCCAGGACATGCCGTAATGGTGAAATTGCTTCTTCTCATTCCAAGCACATATCTTACGTTATCACAATGTAAACGTAATCTCACGTGAAAAAAAAAGTAATAAGTAATACATTTAAATGACTCCAGCTGACCTTCTTGCATGGTCTTTCTTCAAACCTGGGTAAATGCATCTGTAGAATAAAGCTAAATATATTACAGAGGAAAAAAAATCAAAATCAAAACTAAACTAAAATGTAAACTAAAACTAAACTGTATGGCCTCTATTATGTTTTTTCTCATTGTACTATCTGGCCTATCTGTGTTTGATTTAATGTCAGCCCATTTTATCTTTGCTTGCTTAGGATCTACCATCACCTCATCTGAGTCTGGTTTATATATATATTGACTTTATTACAGTGTCGCCTCCTGATTTTATTTGTTCCTGTGTATTCATCGGTTTTGTCGAGTCTCCCTTTCTTGAGTCTTGGGTGCCTCATAATTCCTTCAGGGCTCATGAATTGAGCAGCAGGGAAAGCAGGCCAAACACAACATGCATTCAAATAGAAAACATCCATCAACATGAGCCCTAATTAGTTTTAGGCCTAACATTTTTTGATTGTATTAACCCTTTTCCCCTTACATATTTAAACCTGTCATTCAAACTAGTGTACCTGATCTGTTTATTTGGGTTTGCTTGCTTACACAGGTAGTCCCCGGGTAACATATGAGATAGGGACTGTAGATTTTTTTTTTAGGTTTAACTTGTATGTAAGTTGGAACAGGTACATTATTTTAATAAATGCAATTAGGTCAAATGTTAGTCACAACATTTTACTAGGCTGGATGGTGTCAGTTACTGTATAAAATCCTCACTGTGAGTTAATCACAAACAAAGCAAGAGCCTAGATACTCATTAAATTCTGGAGCAAGCTGTACTTTGAAATCCATCATGTTTGAAAAACATCTGCAGTTTGTCTTGGTCATTAAAGAGTTGCCAGAGCTTGCAGAACAGCAAAAGACTTCTTCTGCAAGTCATGCAAACAGCTACCTCCCCCCATCCAGCCTTCGTCTTGCACACAAGCGAGTAGGGAAGCCCTGTACGTACCTAGGAGTTGTCCGTATGTCGGATGTCCTTAATTCGGGGACTACCTGTATATTGTTAATGTCTGTCTCTAACCAGCCCTCACTGTTGCCCTCGGAGCTAAGAAAAACATGGATAAACAGGGAAAAAGATTTGTTTTCTTTATTTTGGAAACTGTCTCTGTGAATTTTCCCCATGTATTTGCTTTTTGCTTGTAGTTTTAAGCAATGTGCCTATTATGTCTTGAATCCACACTTCCAAATGCCAGTTTCCTTGGGTCATCCAAATCCTGATAGCTGCCTGGTAGGAAGAAGTGCTTTATTAAACAATAAAGGAGTAAACTATCGGAAGCTAGAGAGACGAGACAGCCTCCCAATGCCCTGCCCCAATGTTTTGCATCTTTGTTCCTGTTTCATTAACTGGTTTCCCATCTTGGTTCCTTTACATGTATCAAGCTCTGAATCCTTTGACCTCTGCTCTACTTGTGCACCTAAGACAAACCTGAACTAAACATTATTTTACTCCCTCAATGCTGCTTTGTTCTACATACATAAATCACATTGTTTTATTAGCATATAGTGTAATCTCACTTTGCTGGACAGAGTTGTAGAATATGCGGTCTCTATTTTGCTTTCGGTAAATTAAGAAAATTACATTTTCTGCATAATTTGTTAGTCATTTTTTCTGACTCTAAAGGGTTACTTTTTTCTCTAAACTCCTTTAAGGAAAAAAAATATTTGATCAAGGTTGCTATGACTTCCTAATATAATGGATCAGCAGCAGTGTTGAATAAGCTCCAACAAAAAAGAACAATCATTATCTTCTGGAAAACAACTTAAAATGTACAAACAAAATGTGTGAAATTGTCTTTGTGAAGACAACTCAACTATAGTTTTGACTAAGGGGCACTACTGAAAACATTTCCTGCATGCATTTTATAATAAGACACATGTTCTTAGATCTAAAGGGGTACTAATACTACCAACTAAGTACAACAAGTTCCAGTTAGTTGCTACACTAAGGACTGATGAAAGGAGCTTTATGATAAACAAAGTAAGGGCTGATAATGACTTGGGTCAAAAACCTTTTATGAAAGCATTTGGGAGGAATTTGATTTATTTATAAGGGAACAACTAGAATTGCTGCTTAGAACTATTATTACACACTTCATCAGACAAACAAGTTAGTCTTATTGAAAATTAAAACACTTAAAACAGGTTTCCACCAGAGACAACTAGCAGACATATGGGGGATTACAAATCCTAATGTAAAGGATTTTACTTATTTTGCCAGCCTTCCATAACACTTAATACTAAACACATAATACTAAAATAGATTACAGAATTATTCCTCAGAACTTGCTTTCAGAAGGAAGTGTGACATGGATAAATTATGTCACATTATTTCTCAGAACTTGCCATCAGAAGTAAATGTGACCTGGATAGAAAATGTCCCCTACAGTTCAGGTTTAGGTGTAAAACCTCCAAAAATAGTGAACACAGATCCTAGGTGCACAAGTAGAGCAGAAGTCAAAGGATTCAGTGCTTGACACATGTAAAGGATGCGAAAATAGTTGATAGCATATAGCTTAAAAGTACAAGCAGCAAATACATGGGTAAAGTTCACAGAGCCAGTTTCCATAAGGAGTATTACTCCCAATTATTAAATTTGGTAGATGGAGCAACTGGAAAAGTGATGTCTCATTAACGGAAGATAGATGATTACATAAAGAAGTCAGAAATGCTTACGCTTTTAGTGAAAGCGGTTTCAAAACTTTAACACCTAAATGCTGTGTATGAGTTTCCAGACATTTAAAAAAATACTCTAGGATAAAACTTTTATGAAATATGTATTAGACTTTTTTTTTATAAAACTTTAATTTAGTGGCAGACAAGAACAATTTACAACAGTTCCCACGCCAAACACTAGAGTTGAGTTTCTCAACCATGATTCCATAGAATCCAAGGGTTTCTATAGTGATTGCAAAGGTTTCCATGAGCAATGAACAGTTTGTGCATTTCAGGTCAGTTTAACTACCAATTTTTGGTTATCTGTAAGGGAAGCATTCTTCCCACTGTCATTCTTCCTACTGTCGACCGTATTATCATTATTATTATTTAAGAATGTTCAATAATGAGAAGGAGTGAGAGTTTAAAAGACTATTCTAATATACTGTAAGCTGTGGATATAGTAATATAGCAGGGGTTCCCTGAACACCTGAAAGTGTTTTCAAGTTTTCCTGCATATTAAAAAGGTCAAGAAAGGCTTTACTAGAGGCACAATTGATGTGATGAGAAAATCAGAAAATATTCAAGATCAAGTTGTGTGAGTTATTGACTAATTTCTTGACTGAATGTTGATACAAGATATATTTCATGGATTTTGTAAAATAAATTACAGGGATTATACCAGAACTTGTGCATGTAGATCAAGTAGAAATTTTTAAATCAAAGGAGTCAAGGGATTTCACACAATAGACTTGATTTATTAAAGCTCTCCAAGGCTGGAGAAAAGACTATCATCAGAGAACCTGGGTGATCCAGTAAAAATGGAACTGGAACAGGATTGAAAACATCTGCCAACTAATAGGAAATTATTTTTAGGTAGTCAGGTTTGCTGGATCACCCAGGACCACCTACCATGGTCTATCTTCTCTAGTCTTTCAGAGCTTTAATAAATCATGCCCAAAGCACAGTTGGTTTGATTCCTGAAGCCAGATCAAAGAGGAAAACATTTTGTTACTATCTATTCATGCTGAGAAAACATTTTACTGAGAATGGTTGCAACTGATTGAAAGAGTACTCATTAAATAAAGAGCATGGCCAATATATGATGAATCAAATTATGGCTTTATTAGTCTAGTCCAAGTGCATGGGTAAAAATAAATGGTCCACTATACAAGATTCCCATTATTTAAAACAAAACAAGATGAGACTGTCCCCCACATCCTTTAATAATTGCATTCATTTTGGAACCACTTTTATGTGGTGATATAAAGGTTTGGCGACAAAAGAAACGCATTAGGTAGCAGCTTTTGTAAATGATTTATTAATATACATCTCAAATGCATCAGTTACTATTGCAAATTTATTTAAAGAGATTTCATATTACACTACATTGTCAAGCTACAATATTAACATAGAGAAATCTGAAGCAATAAATGTTTCATTAGAAAAATCTACATAGAACAGTTTGCTATCAGAGTTTCTATTTAGATGGGCCACAGAGGTGATGGATTATCTTTGTA
>NC_092858.1:134752320-134763803 GCF_032062135.1 Pyxicephalus adspersus
TTGATACTTCCGCTGGCGCGGTAAATAGGGAGTGCTCCCTGAAGGGAAATCCCTCTCCTGCGCAATTTCACTTCAGGGGGTGTTCCCTGGTGGTGGGCGAGGCAATTAGGGCGAGTCCGGCCTAGTGTGCTCCCGGCCACCCCATAAATGGCCTAGCGGCCATCATTATTGATATTTTACTGAGAATTTGGAAATGTAATTGTGTTTATGTGCACAACAAATAATTTAGGTGTATTTTTTTACTTAATATAAAGGTTTGATAATCAGGTATGTAAATACTGTAAAAACAAAATAATATAATATTGTGGAGTTTTAAAGTGCAACTATAGCCAAAATGAAAAAGATATATAGTATGCAATTTGTTAGTAGTAATACTACTGCAATATATAATACATTTTGACATAGTGGTGCAGTTGGTTTTCGCTTTAAGCATTTGTAAAAGCAAAGATTTAGGGCGGAACCTAGGCCAAAAATTCCAAAATGTCCTTCTTTGTTTGTTTTAGTAACACATACTAATTTTTTTCTGCAATACAGAATTGTTACCATCCTTCCCACTAACTGTTGCATGCATAGCTCAGTGTACAGACATGTGAAGGGTAATGGGATGAAGTAAGTCCCAAGTGCTTGCAAAGGAGCTACATCATCCCAGACTGGCCAATCAAGAACTTGGGAAAAGCCAGAGGCACTTGGCAGTAGTTTTCAAAGTTTTCACTTTAGAAAACATTTAAGCAGCAAGAATTTTATGAGCTATGGTTGGCTTAATATTGGGCCCGCATATTATAAATACAGTGGTACCTTGGTAAAAGTCTGCTTTGGAATAAGTCAAACTTGGTAGAGGTCCTATTTGGACACGAAAAAATTTGCTTGGTATACAACCTTTGTGCTAGAACTTGTATGGGTCAAAATGAGTCATAACACTACGCGCTACCCTTATTTATCTCTCTCGAGACAAAGCCACGACTGCCCATGCGCGTCAGTACACCAGTTGCTACCATTCAGTGAACAACCCGCGATATAACTCTCTGTGAATTACATAACATCTCCTCCTCCTCCCTTCTCAGCACCATCCTAGTAGGCACTCGACTCTTTCAGCAAGGTAAAGTGAGGGTAAATTTTCATTTATTTCATCTAAGTGTTTTTGTATTTATGCATTTTAGTATTAAGCAGTGTTTAAATTATTTTCTACAGCCCCATCAATGTATATAGCCAATACCATAGGATTTTTTTCATGAGAACGGATTATTCATTTTCCTTGTATTTCTTATGGAAAACATTTGTTTGGTATAGGTCCTGTTTGGTATAAGTCCAAGGATCTGGAAAGGATTAAGGACTTATACCGAGGTACCACTGTACCTTACAAAATGTAGACCACGGTTCGGAGTAAGACTACATAAAAGAGCATGGATGATGTTATCCACTCTTCATTTTATGTAAGCCTTTTAGTGTCTCATTTATAAACTTGCTATTATGGTTTCACTGGTTTACTGCCATATAGAGTGTGTTTACTGATTTATAAACAAACAGAACCATATCCTTGCACTTTGCATATCCTCTGTAGTGCTACTTCGGTGATGAAAACTTTTATGTTACTAGTCCCAGCTGCTTCATGAGATTTATAAAGCAGTGTACTGTATTTTCTGTCCGCAGTTTCTGTGCAACTTTTTTAGAAAATTAAAAAACAGAAAAATCATGTTACCAGAAATGTTCAGGCCAGCAAGTCATAAAAGTGTGCACTGATGTGATTATGCTGGGATGTTAAATTATATACTAAAATTTACCTGTGCCACATCCCTGATTTCTTTCTGACTATGCCTAAAAAGAATTATAAATATATATTTTTTTAAATGTGATACCAATGAATAGGAATAGACATTTTTTATAACATATCTGTATTAAAAAAAAAAAAAAAACATACAGGTATGACATTAATAAAGGGTATGTTTAAACTATGTGCTATTCTTCTCCTCAACAAGTGTTCTGCACTGCTCTATGCAAAGAACAAACCATAGTAGTAGAACAAATACATTGCTAGTTCCATACTCTAAAGATTAAAAAATACACTTAAATGTGACGACACAGTATGGAGTATTTGAAGCAATGCCTTGTAGATTGCGAAATGGTGAGTTAGGCCCTTCTCCAGCAGTTCATTTGTATCACCAGAGCTCCAGAGTTTAAGCAACACCTGGTTTTCACTTGAGAACCCCTCCTGGAATTGGGCTGGTAACCCTAGTGGGTACTGAACTTTTTGCTGCAAGGTGCTTTCTGGTCAAGGCCCTCATGGTCGCCATACCTAGGACAGAAAGACAGAAAGGTTCTGATTTGGAGACAGGCGGAAACCAGCAAGCAAGGTCAGGAAGCACCTGCAGTCAAGGTTTGCAGCAGATAGAAAGGAACACTAAGGACAGCTGAGGCCAGATGTTGCAAGGAAGAGCATCATGGGATGCTGCCAGAAGATGCCATGGTGAGATTATGTATGGGTCCAATAAAAGGTTTGACTTCAAAATGAAAAGTGTAGTGCAGTAGAATGCTATTGTACCTAAGGGGAAAAAATGATATGCATGACGTAGACTGTTATTACCATTATTACAGCAACGTTCAGTTTTCTGAGCTGCCCTATAACTTAGTTTTATTACTCATTAGTCTTTTCGATAGAACTATTATTGCTATTTTTCACTAACTGTAAGAGGCCAAACTATCCAGCTCAAGGAATAGTTATATTTTTCAGTAAGCCTCTGCCTTAGCTGCTAAACAGTTGTCATTCAAAAAACAAGTGTCATTGACTGAAGTGAGTGCGATAAATAGCTAAGAAGACCACTGTCCCGCAGATTTGGGAGCTGATTTAAAAAAAAAAATCCTCAGACTGCAATTAAAAACAGGCAGAATCCACAGGAAACATTTACTCACACCAATCAAACAGAATGATGAATAGATACACTGACAAAACAAAACAGGAACTATTTGCACAGCTTTAGTATTTTGGTTTATCTAAAATTATAGAGATATAGAGAGAGAGATATATAGATATACTGTAAAAAGTATTTCCAATATTATCACCTATCAACACTTACCATCTCACAAACCTAACTCACTAAGATACTTAACTTCCTACCACTTAACAATAAACCTGCTCTTAAACCTGCATTTTGCAAATGGAAGGCAAAACAATAGGTTCTCTTTATTGGTAGCCCTAACATTAGCTTATACAGGTTCACAATCGAAAATCCGGCGATCAATAATGCGGATCCTTAATTTTCCCGGCATGAATTTCAGATCGCATTTTCAATACAGGGACTGCAGTTCACTGTTTGGCCACTAATGTTTTCATGGAGCTGTTCTGCAGAAACAGCTGTTAGATCTTGCTAACTAAATACACGTTGAGCTGTCCCTGCTGCCTGCTCCCTGGAACTGTGCCAGATGTCTGTGGTGCTGCAAGAGGAAAACTGGCCTGTGTGTGGAGGTAAGTAAATTAAAAAAAAAATCCAGAATTTTCGCAAATCTGGCACTCCTTAGGTCTGGAGGTTGCCGGATTTTCGATTGTCAACCTGTACTTATTTTCCACTGGTAAATATAGGGCTGGTGGGGCAATCTGTAATAGTATCAGCAGGAGTCCGGGGTTAGGTTGAGCCATAAATCTTTATTGTGATTCACATGGACTTACAATGCTGGATGCCATGATTGACAATACATTTGTTTCATATTAGTTAATAGGATTCAGATGTGTGGTTGTGTTTTACTACTACTGTACTACTGTTGCTTGGGTTTGAAAAGGATTTATTGTAAAATGTTTTACTTTTTTTACATGATATAAGTGCATTAATGGCTAGAATTAAATTTTTCTGTACAAAGGAGTCTCTGGCAACTCATACCCACTTATACCCCCTGGTTGATCCTGTATATAAAAGCTCAGCATATCTACAACACAGTGCATAGAAGATAACCAACTAAGAGTACTTGAAAATAAGCTTAGATTGATTTCTTACTCTTGTGGACCTTTGAAGTACTCACCATCCAAAAATAAAGATATACTTGTGGCCTGCTGAGGCTTTCACAAAATGGGACAGAATGATGGGAACAGACAGTCCAAGTAGCTGTAAGGATCTGTCAATTTAGGAACTCATTTGGTGTTAGTCATTTTTCTTGTAAAAAATAAATTATTTAAAGCATATATTAGTTGAATCCTAGACAGGTATAAAGAAAATCAGTTAATGTTTTTATGTATGCAATAAAATTGTAGCCCAAAACTTGTACAGCATTCCCCAGTACTTTTCTACCCCCACACACACCACCTCCACTACATTTAATTTTGTACAGTTGTTTGCATAAATACCTTTTACAGCATTTTGATTGGCCAGTCAACTGACTAAAGGGGTCCTCTTTATGTTCTCAATTCTGCAGAAGTTACACAAATTATGATCTGAGCATTATTCTCTGTAGCATTATTTTTTGAGCCCAGGTCAGGTTTAGGATGCACCCCCAGTGTGTCCATAATGCTCTAGGCTTACAGGAACTATTACACACTAAAAATTGATATTCAAAAAAAATATTTAATTGACAGCGCTGTGTATTATGTTGGTGCTATATAAATCCTGTTTATTATTATTATTATTAATAATAATAATAATAATAATAATAATAATAGTAATAATAATAAATATACATTTGGAGTCGTACTGTAATTTGTCCAATACATAGCTGTACTAAAACTAGGAGATGGAGGCACAGCAAAAGATGCCAACTGGGCTTTGCATATATGTTCGATAAAGTAATATGCTACCAAAAGAAAAGATAGAGGTAGAAACCCATATGCATGATGTTCTTTTTTCAGTCAGCAGGCTAGGAGTATGTCCTTAGATTTATTAGATGTATTTATGTAACATAATTCCTTATTCCCAAATAGACTAGAGCAGGGGTGTCAAACTCTGGCCTGGGAGCCAAATCTCAATGTCCTTTTTTTTGTCCCCAAAGGAATCCTAAATATGAACTGCAGCTGGCCTGCAGCTGCATTAAAATAGCGCCCCTACTACATTTACCAGCATCACTTGCGTCTATAGACCAGCAGGCTCTCTGCCTTTGCGTGGCCCTGCATTGGACTATTTTATAGACAGAAATAATGCCGGGAATTTTAGTAGCAACGCTATTTCAATGAAGAGGGAGTTTCAGTGGTGGGCCACTCATAAGATTTAACTCCGCATTGGCTGCGACTGCCATTTCCAGCAATCTCCCTCAGCTGTACTTGCTACTCCAAGGCATGAACTTGAATGGTTGAATATAGAATATTGTTAATTTTATTGTTAGCCTGTGCAAAAAGGTTTAACTCAGATGGCTACAAATAAAAAAAAAGGGCATAAGATTTTTTCTTAAATAAAATTAAAAAAAAAAAGTTATGTCTGTTTCTCTATTATAAGCTTGTTCCAGATTGAATGTGAAGCAAAACATCTTTGTTTCCATATGAAAAGGATTTATATCTAGAAGGAAGGAAAAATGTCCTCAATTTTTTCAATAAATTTCAAGGTTGGTCAGCGACTTTGTCTAAGTTTTTAATTTTGGCCCTCTGTGTATTTGAGTTTGACACCCTTGTACTAGATCACTTCTCTCTAAAATAAATAGATAATGCTTTGTGATTGAGACTATTGTTTCTTTTTTTGTTATTGTTATTACTAGTTTGGAGTCATACAAATAATATTTTGTAATAACCACCATTGATATTGTTTCATTTATTTATTATTGAGTAACTCTGAGGAGCTGAACTCAGTAAGGACCACCCAATATGAAAAAGAGGCAAAACTCTGCATCAAATAACTAACCAGTCTACTTTGAAATAGATTAGTAAATAAACTTCAGACAGTAGGAACACGGAGGGGCAGGGGTCAATTAGAAGACAGTTTTCCTTTCAACTAAAATATAAGTGTCTTTAGACTTCCCGTGTAAAGTAGCAACTTGAGTAAGACGAGTTTTCTGAAAAACAATTCTACATATTGATTTCTGTGTAAAAAAAAAATTGTATATATTTAATTAAAGTAAAATGTGAGGTAACACTTCAAATACTTTTCAATTTTTTCTTCATGTCCTTTGTTAATTCCAGAAGTGAAATAACTTAATAGTTCAGTGATTTAGCAATGATGTGACTTTCCCTGTGGCATTGTTTAGGTTAATACAACAGAACAAAAGTTAAAACAATAGCAAAGTTTTATTTTTACAGTTTTAGATCAAAATGGACAGAAAAAGAGATAAAATAGAGAGATCCCACTCTTAGAGTGTTCATGACATTTTTGATGTTAGCATGGGTGTTAATTTACCAGAAAACGATTTTCTAAAAATGATAAGATTTGAGTTATTCTGCTTTTTAACATCACTTGTCTTTAAAGCAATCTGTTCACACTTCACTGCCCTTACACTATCCTTGGAAATATCATTTGAGACCTTCTGCCTAAAACTTCATTTTTAACTAAACTTTGGTAGAAAAAATGCTCTTTGTTATGAAATACGCTTTACTGAACTGTTGTATGATGTTTTTATACTGCAAAAGTACACTGATGTTATCTGGGTGCAATAGACACTTGATCATTGAATATTCTGCAACTAATGTGAGTTTAATACGGAGTAGCTATGTATAGAATAGACATAGAATATAGAAATAAATGTAAAAGATGTTCCAGGGTATATTGATAATGATGAGTAACACCATGAGCTCTATTTATAAAACAGGGAATCTGACTTTGAAGATTCTCCCTGGGGAATGTTTGATTCACTGTTTTATAAATAGGGCCATATACCTAAGTACCATACCTAATGTGGTATATGTCATATCACAATAGTGGCTTAACAAGGACAAAATAATTAAAAAATAAAACATGTTTATGGTGTGCAAGTGAATAAATGTAGAGTTGCATTTGGTATATATAACACTCTAGGAGAAAACATTTTTATCCTTCATGAGTAGTGGTAAATGTCAAAGGTATGGGTAATAAAATACAGATCACTTCTTACATGGTATCCATGTAGAGTTTCAAGTAAAGAGAAACATAAAAAGTGTATCAACATCACAGTGTCTATTGTTGGTAGACAGTGTCATGAAAACATGGGAAATACTCCAATTTAGGGCAATTACTCCATTACATTACCTTCTGTAGTCCTGTAAGAGAAATTGTTTTGCCCCATATAGGACAAAGTATAGGATAGACCAGCGTTGGACAGCCTTTGACGCAGGTATTGGGGACTTCCTGATTATGGGGTCTATGGGACATAAAGTACAATATTGTATAAAGTTTAACAGCGGATTCCCTGACTTTCAGGAAATGTCTACAAGCATATAAATTAAAAAGTCTAGTGTTTTGCTGGTTTTGTGAAAATTATTTCGAACAGTCTTCTTTCCAGGTTAGCATTGCTGAGGTTTTGCTAGGTGATGTGTTGTTAAGATAAGGTTTTCCACTAGCATGCAAAAGATATAACTATTTGTATGTAGTGGGGGTTAGATGTAAAGGAGGGCAAACTTGAGAGGGAATAAAAAGCTCTTGTTTGTTGATACTGTTATCTTTCTGTATTTGGATATAAAAGTTACATTTTTAGAAGGTTAAAAAGGGAAAATGGTATTATTGAGTTTTTGGACCATCAAATACAATCTTTTTGATTGTAGAATGCTGAGGTAAAATTGGAGTTTAGCAAAAACCATAAAGATGAGATGGGGAAGATACAGGTAAACTTTTTTACTATATAATTACCAAGGATACAGAGAATGGGCAACTATCAAACTCCACTGATTTTTTCATTCCTTCTCTAGAGCTCAGTCCTAATAAAAGTTGTTAGGTAGTTGTATGTCAAACAAAAAGGACTATTTGTCAAAGGTACAGAGATCATTACCTTACTCCTCTAGCTATCATTAGAATTATGGACATGTGATTAATGATCATTGCTAATACATTGGTCATTAGTTATACTAGTCACATTATTAACATTACTGTTGTTTACAGCTGTTGCAGGTTGTACTTCATCTGAAAACTCATTATTTACTCTTGGAGTGATATTTTCAAATGTCAAGGTCACTAAATCTTCACCATACCATGAGTTGCATCTTTCTTATTGTGATGAAAATCTAAGAGCATCTTCAGGGTGATTAAATTTGTCATTGTCAGACGTAGCTTGATATGCCAGGTGCATTTTATTATTATTATTATTATACAGTATTTATATAGCGCCATCATATTACGCAGCGCTGTACATAGTCCATAGTCGTGTCACTAACTGTCCCTCAAAGGAGCTCACAATCTAATTTCCCTACCATAGTCATATGTGATTATTATAGTCTAAGGTCAATTGTTAGGGAGAAGCCAGTTAACCTAACTGCATGTTTTTGGGATGTGGGAGGAAACCGGAGTACCCGGAGGAAACCCACGCAGACACGGGGAGAACCTGCAAACTCCATGCAGATAATGTCCTGGCTGGGGATCATTTAAAATAAATTTAAAATAAATTTAAGAATGTATGCTGCTGCAAACCTATGTTTGAGCTATAAATTATAACCTGGTTTGATGAGCGCTTTTTTTCTAAAGTATATATATATATAATTTCAGTGCATTCACATCATAGGCTGTCAGCTGTACTGTGTAATTGTAGATCATGCGTTATAGCAGAGGACCCCAACTTCTGGTCTGTGGCACAGCTGTCTGACAGGTGGGCCAGGGCTCTGGATGAGGGGGGGGGGGCCCACCGGCCAGAGCCACGGCTCACATCTCCCCAAGGCTCAGGGCAGTGGGCGGGTGATGGAATAGTTCTGGCATCATGATGTCACTCTGTGAGGAAGTTTCTTCCCCTTTGAGTGACACACTGCTCCACGCACATGCCCGGTCTGGAGTCCATGCATTTAGTGGTCCGTGACGTGGAAAAAGTTGGGGACCACTGTAGTATAGTACCATAGGAAGATAATTGTTAGCTTCCTAAAAGACCTGTAGTCAGTTTATTCATCTTGATATATGCCCCATTTGTTTGTACCCCCAGGTATTAGCATAGGAAAATCAGTGCCTTAACATGATATGAAACTTCCTCTCATAGGATACCAACCAGAAGGCATAGACTGTAGAAATGCTGAATGTATTCCTGTAAAAATTTGACGTTTCACGCATTATATGTATTTTTACCCAGGTCCTGGAAAATGCTCTTGCCTTTGATTGAACTTAACAGAGTATATTGTATGCTGAGCCCATGCTGTATAAATCCAGGGAAGCCTTGGCATGTACTTAGCACGGTCAGCTATTACAACATCAAAGAGGTCATTAAAAAAGAATATTGAGAAAAAAAGCCCAGAGGAACCCGTTAGAGTCAGAGTCACTTGTCTTACTGATGTATCTCCCAAGTCCCTTCAGATGAGGTGTCATCTGAAACTAATACTGGACAAAATAAAAGAAGCAGGGGCTACTTATCTGTGCATAAATTCAGGACTGCATATTCTTTGCACTCCTTCTTTGCAGATATTTTTGAATTTGCAGTCATTTACTCTTTTCTCTTGGATGAATGGCTGTCCCTCTACTCTGCTGTCCCTCTCCTCAGGTGGGTCCATCTCCTCTTCCCTAAAAAAGACATTGGCTGAAGGCTCCTAGAGAGCATATTAGGGACCATGCTCATTCTGCTGCAGTTCCCACAGATATAGACACCTGAATCTTGCTTATCTTGATAATGTTTTAAAAGACTCTAGAACTGGGTATTCCACTGGACTTACAGTACTTTCTTTGGGTCTGTTTGAGCAAGTTCTTTACAACTCCCTGATGGAGCGCTATACCATGTATGTTTCCTGCATTATTATGATAGCTTTACAAGATGCTGCAGCTCACCTGGACTCTGTGTTTGAAAAGTCACTCCCTCTTTATTTTATGTTGGAATATCCTTCTCTTCTTTGTCTCCACCCTAACCTCTGTTTGTACCTGGTCTATGACACCTGTTTAGGGTGATGGATTTGCAACTGGAGGGACTGTAATTATTTTGTCTCAAATTTATTTGCTATAGCCTATCATGGGCTTGATTTTTTATACTCTCTATATCTCATGACAATGAGGTGACTTGATATTTTTTTTGGCCATGCCACTGACCCTTGCCTCCTTTTCCTGTTCTTTTTCCTGCCTTTTTTATTTTCTCCTCTTTTCCTTTATCACCCACATACTCCCTGCTTCCATCCCATACCCTGCCCCACCCTTCCCCCTTCTTAGCTCTTCTTACCTCTTAATGATTTGAAACCTGTTTTCTCTCATTTTGTATTGTTTTTCATCTGATGCTGTATTTTGTAATTGGCCTGGTGTCCCTTCCTCTCCATTTAAATTAAACAAAAAAGGTATTAAAAAATGTATTGTTTTTGATATTTAGTGCTTTAGCAAACTAATATAATTTATTTATTAAAAAATTTTAAGTATGCATTTTTTATTTTTTTACCTACCCTCTTTCTCGCAACCCTTTATGTTTAATACTTTTCTCAATAAACAACATAGCCAATTAATGGCATCTGTCATGCCTTCCCATGCAGAAAACTTCAAAGAAGCACTTGTATTAACCATATTTTTCTCAAGTAGTTTGTGGAATAAAAAAATAAGTTATTCAGCAAGAAAGGTTCTTATTTTTAAAATTTATGATTTAGAGGTACCCATAACTATTTCTGAATTATTTATGAATATCATAAGTACTATATCTTCATTCTTCCTTATATCTTAGGAAAAGTATTCTATGTCTTTGTCTTTCCAATTTTTTTAGGTCACAGATGTATACTTGGATTTCTCTTCATTATTGATGACAGGAGTACTTGTCCTTATGGTGTAGATTTGAAAGGGGACAGGACTAGAACTCAATTTAACAGAAGGGTGGCTGGTATCTTTGAACACGTAGACCATGTGAATATGGAATTATGGTTAACAAAGTTTGCTCACAAATACACTACACTTGATGCCTCCTGTAAGTCAGTGTTGTTGAGGTAATGGTTTTAGTGTAACCAATGAGAGTTCGTGTTGGAGTATGACCATGCCTGGAACAAATAAGAGTTGTATTAGACCATCACACAGTCTAAGTGGCTGTCAAAAGATAAATAAATTGTGTGTAAACAGACTAAAAACCCAGCTAAAATAGTACAACTAGAAGCCCAGAATAGAAGCAATTTTATCTGACCAACAAAACTCCTGAAACACCTTGGTGTGAGTCATTAATTTGCCTTAATTTAACACTGACGACTTATCCTCTATTTGGGCACTCTTCCTACATATTGATTGTCTCTATGTGATTCCGTTATGTTGGCTTCATGCATCTTGCCATTCACTGGTTGTATAGTACTGATGGTAACAAAATATATATATATATTTGTTCTTGTTTTATTTAGAGCCTAAGTTGGTTTTTAAGTTAGATGATAGCAAACACCAGAGAAAATGAAAGATAGTTGTGTCTTTCTTGAACTGAAAGCCAAATAGTGTCTATAAAATAAGGGAAAAAATATTTCATAATAAAACAAATGTCATATT
>NC_092858.1:134764391-134776151 GCF_032062135.1 Pyxicephalus adspersus
TTAATGTGTTTAAAGGGACATTTTTTTATATAATAAATCCCTGTTTTATAATTCTCAGAAAAAAAGTCAATCTTTAATTTTTGCAGTCCTGTTACAGATTTTAATTGGTAAATAAAGTAAATACCCAGGTTTATTTCAGTTGGGTGAATCATAGGTAGAAAAAAATGTTTACATAATTTATAAGCGGACCTCTTTCTCTGTATATTTTTATTAAAATTCATTTTTTTTTTTCATTTTAGGTTTTTGATACACAAGAGAAGAGTTACAACCCCTTTCTTTTACATGTGTGAGAATAAAAACACAACTTATAATAAGAGGAAATATGTCCAAAATAGGGGAAATTCTATCCTAAAGAGTTCCCCCATTAGAAGATTTTACTTCGTTTCACGTGAATACTTAGAATTGTAGATTTTATCTACAGACAGCAGTAAAAAAACTGCCAAGCTTGCTAACCCTTTCTTACTATATATGATACTAAAAAAGTGGTAATCTTTGGTGAAAGTAAAAAAAAAAACCCTTATGTTGTGGGAGCCTGTGTATGTGAAGCTTTTTTGGAATCTAGGGAGCTCAAAATATCTGCCCCCACACTGGGGAATGAGTGCAGGGGTACAAAATACCCCATACCCATCCCTAAAAAGAGTTAAATAATAATGAGTTGGTAACTGGGGATAAAGAAAAGGCGTATTTATTAAAGCACTCTTTTTTTAGCTCTGTGTACACAGAGGAAAATGACGGAACTGAAGTGCAAATTGCTAATAGCAATGTCACTGCCTTAAACGAGCCACACTGGCTCAAAATTGATATGATTGAGAAACAATTAGGCAAAATTAAGGTTCACAAAGCACCCGGACCTGATGGCTTACATACACGTGTACTCAAAGAGCTGAGCTCAATTATTTCAAAGCCATTGTTTTTAATGTTTAGAGACTCTGGCTTGGTACCAATGGATTGGCATAAGGCCAATGTGCTTCCTGTCTTTAAAAAGTGAACAAAGTCATTACCAATTAACTACACGTTAACGTCCATAGTTAGATAGTCTTGGAGAGTTTGATAAAGAACCACATGGGGGAGCTCCTGCTAGAAAATATGTGATAGTCAGCATGGATTCAAGAAAGACTGAAGTTGTCAAACATATTTACTCTCTTTTTATCAGGAAGTAAGTAAACAGGTAAGACAATGGAGTAGCAATTGATATATTGTACTTGGACTTTGCTAAAACATTTGACACAGTACCCCACAGAGGGTTATTATGCAAGTTAGGGTCAATAGGCTTAGAAAATCAATCTGTAAATGGATAGAGAACTGGCTCAAAGACCACATACAGTGAGTAGTGATTAATGATTCATACTCTGGATGGTCAAAGGTTATTAATGGTGTACCCCAGGGTTCAGTGTTATGACCTTTACTGTTTAGCATCTTTATAAATAATAAAGAGTTTGGGATTAATAGTACCATTTCTGTGTTTGCAGATGACAGAAAATTATGTGATGGTATTAGGTCCATACAGGATGTAAAAAATCTACAAGCAGACCTGGATGTATTGTTTGATTGAGCAACTAAGTGGCAAATTACATTTAATATTGAGAAATGTAAAGTATGCACTTGGGGGCTAACAACATGCCTTCTTCATACTGCCTAGGAGGAATACATTTGAGGGAGTCAGAAAAAAAAAGGATCTGGTTCTGGTAGATCATAGACTTAATAAAAGCAAGCAATACCAATCTGCAATTTCTAAAGCTAGCAAAGTACTTTTTTGTATTAAAAGAAGAATAGACTGCAGAGATGGAGACATTATCCTGCCCCTGTACAAAACATTGGTCAGACGACATCTGAAATATGCAGTTTTGAACACCAGATCACAAAAAGGATATTGTGGATTTGGAGAGAGTGCAGAGAAGGGCAACTAAACTAATAAAAGGAATGGAGGAGCTCAGGAAGGGAGATTAGCTGAACTGAATCTACTCTCCCTTGAGAAGAGACTTTTAAGAGGGGATATGATCACCCTGTATAAATATATATAATATATTTAAAAACATATTAAAAAAAGCTCCGGATAAGGAAGGGATTCTTCACTGTAAAATCTGTGAAAATGTGTAATAGGCTCCCTCAGGAAGTAGTTTCAGCAACTACTACAGATTGCTTTAGGAAAAAGCTGGATACTTTTCTAGGAGAACAGAATGTAACTGGGTAACTGGGTACTAATATGTACCCCTGTACTTACTCTCAGGGTGAGATCGGGGGGAGCTTCTAGATTCTAAATGAGCTTTCCATTTGCAGAACCACACAATGGAAGAGTCTAACTATAGAGATGAGGCTCTCCTCAGCACAAAGGGAAGGGGGCAATGTGGGGACCTTTTATTATTAGCAAATGAGGTACATATATTAACTGCCCTATTTCATTTTTCCTTTCCTTTTTTCTCTAGATTCTGTAAAAAAAAAATTAACACTACGTCTTTAACACATTGTACAACAGTTATAAATGTTACCATTATTTACATAATATTCTTTCATACTACAACTGTCTCTAGACCACTGCAATACAATAGTTTTTTCTGAACTGGAATATATGAGTGTGTGACATTTACAGAAATGTTTTTAATTTACTTAACACAAAAACCTATTGTATGTGCAAGCATTGTGATGATAATTATTGACATTCCGGTGCTAAATAATCCATTGATTGCAAAAAAAAGTATTTTGTCCCTTAGATCTAAATAATGTTTTTCACTTGAAAAATGTTCCTAGATGGCCAATTTTGGAGACAATTCTATGTTCAGGTGCTTTGTAATTAACATACTAAATCAGCAGTTTGATGTAGGCAACATTTAAAAGATGGCTTTACTGCTTATATTTTACCATTTATTTTGCAAATATGACATGCTTTTTTTTTTATTTTTTTACCAGTTTTTAGTTTTGTTTTGACATGGTTTTGTGGGTCTTCCAGATATCCTCCAGACATTTTGCTGTGAACACATGTTTGAATAGAATTAACAAAAAAGTTAGCAGCAAGCAATAACCAGCATAAAAAATAGTTATTCCCATTCATACTTTTAATATTATTTTTGACAAAAACTACTGTTAATTAAACATACCAATAGTAAAATGGTTACCTTTTAATGTGATGGCCTAACAAGTTGAATCAAATTTTGGGTGAATATTTGTTGAATTGGATTTTTACAAATTCAATCATCCTTGGCTGTAACTAACCTCGATCACAGAGATTCACAAACAAGTCTTTAATCATTGTTTTAGGGCAGATCATTAATTTGAAGAAGTTGCCAAGGCACCAGTTAAGACAAAAAATATCTCCTGCATTTTAACCACGTTAGGAGGTAGTTAGTTGCTTGAAGTTAGCTATGTATTATGCACTGTTTTCAAATAATTAGATAATAGATTTGAACAAATAGTTGGTTCTTTGAAAAATCAATAAAACCAATTGTATTTACAATCAATTTATATCTGGTCAGAATTGTGTGGTTAGCCACCGTAATAAAATCAAAACAATGTTGGCCTTTTTTATAAAACAGGGAACCTGACATTCTCTTAAACATTCCCTCATGGGAATCTTCCAACCCCATGTGTTTCAATAGCAGTAACTGATTCCCACCAAGGAATGTATCAGGGAATGTCTGATTGGAAATAAAGCCCTTTATGCTACAATATATATTATTTACAATATTTAAATTAGGTATAGTGATAAAGCCTTTTATTCATTTAGATCAATTATGTAACAAGTAGAACAAAGACTTTTAGTCCGTCACATAGATCATTTTAAATCACTTACAATCATATCAACTAAAAATGATATAGTGTATGCCATAATAAACAATGTAGATCAGAAGTTTTGACTTTTCTAAGACTAAAACTAATTTTATGCTTATTCTAGGTGACTGAGATGGTAATAAATGAAGTGAAAAGAGACAAAACCAGCAATGGCAGTCCATTTATTTCTCTCCGTAAATTACATCAAGGCATATTCCTTAATAATCAATCCTTATTATTTTTTTAGTTAGTACATAGAAAAGGTTAAAACCCTGTAAGGTCCTAAAGAGTTGTTTTATGAGTTTCATGTTGTCCTTTTCTAGTACTAGTTTCTGTCCCCACTGGATGATTTTCCTTGTGCTTTGTCCCCACTGGGAACTATCCCAGTGGGGACAAAGACAGCAATAAAAATTTGGCAAAGTGCCTTACTTTTGCCTACTTTATCAACATCTAAAAAAAGATTGGCTTGGCATAAACATTAATTATTATTGGAGCAGGAACCAAATATTACATACAATAAATATACAAATTACAAACTCTCATATAAATATGTTTCTTTTGTGCCATATAAATATAAAATGTTTAAAAAATTATATGTATGCTCAAGAAAAATACAATACTATCAATATTATTTATATTTGTAGAAGTTGCTGTGCTGCAAAATTTAATCACAGTCTGAAAGGGATATCTGTTAACAAGCCTGGAAAGAAATCTAATACCGCGTTAAGCCTATGTTTTTCAATTACAATGCGCTTTTAGCAAAATCATCACTGACAGTATTTTTGATAATGAAGAATTAGCATATAATGATATATTGGGGGAATCAATTATCCAATAGTCTATACAGATTTAATGAACGGTGTACCACATCTGAAGCCTTGCTCATGCACACAAAGGAGTAATTGTGCCTGATAGTTATAAAGCATGTGACATTTTATGAATTAGATCAACTCCATAGATCTCAGGGATCTCAAACCATTAGTGCAAAGATTAATTGAAAAGGGATTAAGAGACTACTTTTCTAATTGATTTTAGGAGTTTTGCATTTTCCAGAAAGAACACAAAGGTTGACACTTTAACTGAGCAATAAACAGGCATAGTTAAAATAGATACAATTAATTTGTTGGTCTTTTTTTGTAACATAAAATCGTAGGCTAATTAATTTTAGGGCATATTAGAAAGTAATAGAATATATCAAGCCTTGTGTCTAACTGAGTGAAAATAAAATTTTTAAAAAATATTCAAATGAGATAATAATTACCTGTTTAATGTGGTACAGTGTATTTACTTTAACCAATAAATGGTTTGTTTAAATGATTGTTTTTGTCTAGTCTGAATATGAATTGGTAGTTTGTATATGGCATGCCTATATTGACCAAGCATGCATATTCAAGCAAAAGAATGGCAGATACCAACAACCTCAAATGAATTTTTGGATCCCAGGCTTTTTAAATGTCCAGACGGTTGTTAAGTCATAAGTTTCCGCTTATACAGTATTCATATACAAACCATCACTTTATATGAGGAATGTCTTCAAGAGGCAAAATCAACAAAATAGTAAGAAACTTTACATTGTATCTAAAGATGTATACAATTTCATTATTCAGTCCTAAAATTCTCCCCTGTTTGCCTGCAATGTATTTCCTAGAGATGTGTCCATTTTCTAGAGTGATTGTCTTCATCATATTAGTATCCACTTTTAAAACAGTCTCTAAAACATCCCTGTAACATTACTTTTGTTGAGAAAATTTAAAGCAAACTATATGCATTGGATTTAGGCAATCTTTTTTTTAGATTTAAATATTTTTTGAGAAAGAAATAAGTGATTTAAAAATATGCTTTTTTCTTAGCGCACATAAATGTTAAAAACATTTAAACAGCGCAAACATTACAACAATAGGGGAACAGTGACTTTTAATGCAGGCTCGCCAGTGTAAAGCTGCCGGAGAAGCGCGGCTAAGGCCGCGAGCTTTTTCAGTTGCTGAATAGCGCGACGGCGTACGATTTCGGATCGCGAATACGAATGCGCAAGCGATAATCCGATTTTGCTTGATGAATTAGGGGCATTGAGTCTCACTAACAATGGTCCCCAGAGCAAATATTGAGAGCAAAACTTCCCAGTGGGGACACAGTATTAAAGGCCTGATCACCCATCACTCCATCACTAATTAAAGAAAACATTGGTTTCAGACCCATTTTAGCTCACCTTACCTTTTGAGATTTGAGAAAATTACAGCAGAAGCTCATGCACATAGGGCCTGATTTATTAAAGCTCTCCAAAGCTGGAGAGAATATACTTTCATCAGTGAAGCTGGGTGATCCAGCAAATCTGAAACGGATCTGGTCCAGGATTCAAAACATTTGCTAGCAAATAGCAAATGACTTTGAAGAAATCCGTTCTAGGTTTGTTGGATCACCCAGTTGCACTGATGAAATTGTATTCTCTCCAGCCTTGGAGAGCTTTAATAAATAAGGCTGTTAGTGTCCATGAAGAGTATGAGTGGGGCAAGACAACAGGAGGCCAAAGAAAAAAAGATATTGAATAATAATGAAGGTGAGATACAAAGGTCACATAGGCAACTAAACAAGTATGCTTTATGTTATGGTTGGATCACATACATGCAAAACATCCCTAAAGAAAGGACTGCACCCTCGGGACTTTGAGGTATGGAAAGTTATTAATAAACATTTAATTTAATCCAATGAAACTTTATCCAATTATGCATTCTGACCCTCTTGATACAGAAAATATACATTGTTTGGTATCTCTGTCACAAATAAACTTTAGAGGTCAAACAGCAAAGACCTAGGCAATCATTCTGTGAATTGTAAGTAGCTATAATTAGCATTCCATTAAGCCTATTATGTAAATTAACTATACCTCTAAGTATTTACTTGATAATTGGATCAACTTCATATGCCAGAATTTGACACAAGACCCAAAGTGCAGAATTAGAAGAAAATATATAATCATCGCCACATGTATATTATACCATTCTAGACCTATTTATATGAGGTCATACTTTTTCTGTTATTATTTCTTTACTGAATTACAAGCAAATATTCATCATTTTTGTTTAGTAGTGCTGTGTAAGATTTTGCTTTCACAACCCCACTGCAAAGTAATACCAATGTGATTCTGTACACTAATTCACATAATGAAAAATGTATTAATAGCTACAACAAATCACTGCCATGAGAGTGGCCTGAGTCCAAACCCCCATCATTCATCATTTATATCATTTATGACTAACAGCAGCACCACAGTTATCTCACTGACCAATGTAAGGGAGTCCTTCTCTTTTTACGACCAATGTACAGGAGCTTTTTACCATTGATGACCAATTTAAGAAGGCCCTTCTTCAATTAAAACCAGTGTAATTGTGAATTTTACACTGGCTACCAATGTTGTAGAAAGTTTACTTCAAGCTTCCTACGATAAGGAAGCATTTATACAGTTCACTGATATAAAGGGGGCCTTCTCCAATGAGCACCATTAAAAGAAAGATATTTAGACTGACATTCAACATAAAAAGGGGAGTATGCATCAGTATAAATTATAGGTGAGATTACTGATCTATAGAGATTCTGCTAAATACGACAAGTTCAAGCAATAAAGGTAAAGTCACAGTGCAAGGGATATTGACACATACCACAAAAATAGTCATAAAGTAACTTTAATGCCATGTGATTTCCCTTCCAGTGAGATTTGCTGCAGTGTAGACACAAGATAATTCCACAGGCATTTACAGGATCTGTTAACACACACTTTCAGCAAAAATATGACCCACCCACCCACAAAATGTATATGTCAAACACCAGTTAGAAATCTTTCATTATATTTATTTGACATTGCTCTATACTCACAGTTTTAAAATCTATCCTTGAAGAAAAATAAATCATTCTGCCTTCCTTATACATATATAATGCAGGTCCTGCTTAGATACTTGGCACAATTGTTTGCCAAGAAAAACTGCAGTCAATGCAAAAACTGCAGTATGAAAAAAGAACACAAGATGGCACTTTGAAGAACATGCATTGTGATTTACAAGCAATAATATTTCTCGCTGTATTTTCAATGTAAAAAAGATACGTTTATTGTACATTACAGGTTATCTGTAGATATATAAATAAATAAATATATATATATATATATATATATATATATAATATAATAAGTAACTAACTGTAATAAATAGCATTACCAGATTCTTTTACATTCATTTTATATAACAGCTGTTTCTGTTTTTTGTTTAAACAATACATTTATTATTAAAGAATATTCACTGATACAACTATAAATATAGATATTATTGCCATCATATTCATACAATTCCTAAGGGATTAGAAATTACATTAAACCTTGGACAGAGACATGGACAGAGAACACAAGAAAGAGAGTTAACATAAAAACATACTATACCTAACTAGGGATGAGCGAGTTTTTAAAACTCGATCTTGCTGCAAATTCGGCTGTTCTCGCTTACAATTTGGGCAAGCAAGAACAAACGAGATCGAATTAAAAAAAAAAAGATTGCGGGCTGTGCTGATCAATGAATGCAGCCACGGCTTCATTCATTGATCAGCTCAGTGTACGATCCCCAGCACTAGATGTTAAATGGGAACAAGTCTCCCCATTCAAAACCTCTAGTGCTCCCTGATTTCCTCAACCAATCAGAGAACACTAGAGGATTCCCCCGGCTGCATGAACAGATACAGCTCTGAGAATCCACTGCAATCCCGGGGTACTAGAGTTAGTTAACCTCTAGTGCCCTGGGAATCGCGGTGGAACTTAAGATGAACTCTCAATGGAGTTTCTCCATTGAGAGTTCATCTGCAGTTCAGTTCCCACGTTCACCGGGCTGTACTTATCAGGGATCGCAAATAGGAGGATTTCCAGGGCAGCAAGAATAATTGCAACCCTGAGAATCCACTGTGATCCCGGGGCACTAGAAATTAGTGCCAGGGATCGTAATAATTTCCTCAATCTTCCAATGGTTTCGCAAAATCGATTCGCTGATCCATCTGAAGTTCGAGGGAATTTTTGCGAGAATGCCAGAGGCACAACACCAAAAAACAGAATTAACAAAGTATCAGTCTACACATTGCTAAAACAATAAATTTTTCATACACAAAATAAACGCTTGGAATTAACATCCAAAAAGTGGACACACTGTTATACTCAAAAGATTAAAAAAAAAAAAACCCTTGGATAAAAGAAGAAAAATAGACTAATTAATTACTAACAGCACATTTAGAATGGGCCAACCCTGCTCCCCATTCTAAACTAAGTTACTTGTATTTGTTATGTGCTGTTGCAAAAACTCTTTCCAAAGTGCATTGTAGATTAAGGTCATATATTGCCTCTGATACCTCTGACTTCCATAGTTTTCCATTTTCTAAAAATAATTAATTTTGAAATTAGAAAAACATGTAGAGCCACAGTCCTAACTTTCAAAGTAATCATATCCATGTTAACATGTAATATAGCCATTTCAGGGTTTGAAAATATCAAACTTTCACTAAGCTCAGATATCAGAATAAAAATCTGGTTCCAGAATGATCGTACAGATTTACATTGCCACAAAATATGATATAAAGTACCTGCTTCTCCACATTCCCTACTACTACTCCAAAAGTTCCTAGAGTAGGAAGCCGAAAAATGTCCTAAACCAACGGGCGTCATGTACCACTTGTTAATTACTCTTTGGAATAGGCCCCAATGATACGAAATGTGATCCGTTATGATTCCAACTAAATCGAATTCTCATCCGATAGTTGTAGCGTTTGTTCCCACTTTAGCATTGAGGGCCTTTTCTTAAAGAATAAATTAGAGCTGAAAAGCATATAAAATTTAGTGATTCCTTTTTTCCCCATAGAAGGGTTAGTAAAATATAGATATATAGAGCTGTCTATGGGGAGTCTAGGATACATATCATATTTTGATAAACAATGTTTTATCCGTAAATATGTATAGAATTTCATAGACGGAATACCATATATGTTTTGTAACGACTGAAAAGTCTTAAGTTTCTGATAAAAATTTAGGTCTTTTGTTTTTGGTAAGCCCAACCTATACCACACAGAAAGGTTAAGATATGGCATAAACAATTTAAAAGATTTATAATCAGGTGTGATTTGCATTGTTGCATGAGATCCCAATGTATACAATTGGTATTTTGCCCAAATCTACAATGCCGCTTGTATAGTAGGGTATTCACAGGCTGGTAGTGGAAGACCCAATTTTATAGCTAATAATAACTTGGGAAAATCCATATATTTAAAAAATAAGGATTCCATTTCAACCCATATTTTGTGTGTAGTATGTAGTGTTGGTCGAATATCTCACTATTCGATTCGACAGCTATTTGATTGAATAGTGAGATATTGTTCGGGTGATCGAATGCCAAATTCGAACACCATTGAAATCAATGGTGGGAAAATTTGGGTTATTTTTTGGGGCCTATTAAGGGCTGCAAGAGAAATCAGATTGCTCTTGCAGCCCTTTACTAGTTGTATGTGTTCTATCCAAGAACACAGGAAGTAATTAACCTGTAGTGCCCTGGGGATCTCACACTCTTCTCAAAGATTAAAGACCCTGATGCAATCATTGGGAAGATGCCGCTGGCATCATAATATTTCTGTGCTGGAAAGTTTGTTAAAGAGTAGGATATATCATGCCATTGTAGGATAACCTGTAAAAAAAATTACTTAAACACAAACACTGAATAAATTAATTTAACATTAATTTTTATTTTTTTAACATTTTTTTTACATTTTTTATCTGAATGTTTACTGTCGAATCTCGTTTTTTTTCAGGTCGGGTCCACCTGAATTCGAACAGCCATTTTCGGGTCGAATATAAGGAAAACCTGAATTCGGACACCAACACTAGTAGTATGTCACCACCAATAAACTACTTGTGCCATAATGGCAGATGCGTAGTAATTAGAAATTTTGGGAAGCCCCATACCACTCATCCTTCTATACTTAATTAGCGTTGTTTGGCTACAGCGTCGTTTTCTGTTATTCCACACATAATTAGACAGTGATTTTTGTGATTCTATGAATAAAACTATTCAGTATAGGTATTGCAACCATTCTAAACAGATATGGAAACTTAGGGAGTAAAGACATCCTAAACGCTGCAATTCTTCCTGACATAGAGAGTCCCTGTTTCCTGAGGATCACAAATTCAGAGGATAGTAGCAATGTTTTTGTAGTGCTGCTCATTTAAACTATGGGAATGTGCAGTCAATGATGTTCCAATAAATGGAATAACATCAGATCCCCACGAAAAACTAAAATAAGTCTTTAACCTATGTAGTAAAGCGCTCGGAAGTTGCAAGGGTGAGATACGTGATTTAGATATGTTAAGCTTATAGTAAGAGGCTTTACCACATAGGGCAATGATCCGCAAAACCGATGGCAAAGATAATATTGGGTCAGTCAGTACAAGTATGATGTCATCAGCGAAAATACTTATTTTATGTTCTTTTCCCGGAATTTTCACTCCACATGAGCAAGTCTGAGCAAATTTTCCGTGCCAGAGGTTCTATCAGCATAGTAAAAATGATAGAGGATAGGGGGCATCCCTGACGGGTCCCATTAGTAATATCAAAAGAAGAAGACAGTGCTCTTGAGGTAAAAACTTTCGCACTGGGATTAGTATACAAAGACATAATAGCTGATTTAAGCTAGCCCACTATTCCAAATTTCTCCAATACCGAAGATAAGTAAAAGTATTTGACTCTGTCAAACGCCTTCTCTGCATCTAATGAAAACACCAGAGAAGGACGTTTGTGTATTTCTACATTCATAATGAGATTATTTACCCTTCTGGTTCTGTCAGGGACCTGTCTGTCTCCCACAAAGCCTACCTGGTCAGGTCCAATGATATTCAGAATTACCTTGGAGAGTCTAAGCCCTAAACCTTTAGCATAAATTTTAATGTCGGAATTAGGTAATGATATTGGACTATATTGGCTAGTAAGGGTT